>NC_048901.1:1250113-1287059 GCF_011077185.1 Oxyura jamaicensis | reverse complement strand
TAAAAAAAAAAAAAAAAAAAAAAAAAAAAAAAAAAAAAAAAAAAAAGTTTTCACACTGTAGATGTGAGATACCCCTAGGATAATCCTTACAAAACTGCTGGTTAAATTGGCCATGCCCAAGTACACTTGGCCAGATCTATCTACTACTCATGGGCATGAGCTATGGGGCTCTTTGTAGGCATATTGACTAGAGGAATTTGTGTACAAAACCATTTTGACATATAATATTGACATATGCCAGAAAAACAAAATAGAAGAAAACCACCACAGCTGCCTGCAATATTGATTTCACTTGTTCAATTCAACATAAGCTGCTTAGTCTTTTATAACAGAGTAAACACATTGGCAGCACAATTCTGTTCCATGTGGAAGGCCGGTGGAGAGCCTGCATATAGCTTCAGGCATGTTTAAGCCTTGTTTTGCTTTTAAAAAATAGCAATAAAATAGAGTTTCTAGGTGCTGAATATTCAGACTGAATAGATTACCCCATGCACCTGTATCCTTTAATCTGGTGGGTGGTGTGATTTCTTTACGCACATTGGTGAAGGGTCAGATTATGTTGTGGGAGAAGATCTGAAACACCTTCTGATGGAACTCCAGTTTGAGGCATGAAATGTATTTTGGGAGGAAGATTTTCTGTCAACAGTTGGAGCAATTTCTAAAGTGATGTAAGGACTGCATATTTGGTTTACAGGTTTTAATTAGCATTCCAGGGATCTTGATGGGCTTATTATGCAGTTCAACTCTATGTCTCATAAATGACATGTTTGTAAACCAGGCTGCTGCTTTTCTCTACTGTGCTAGAAGAGAAAAAGGCTTTATCTGCCACATACACAGAGGGCTGCTTCTTGCCCTCTTTAATTTTTTTTTTTTAATTATTTTTTTTTTTTGAGCATGGCAGTCAAAGAGTAGAAGTGATATACAAGCCAGGTCTCTAGCCACTTAGTTTTTGAGTTATGCTTTCAGGGTTTTTAGAATGATGACAAGGCTATCTGACCTTTTCAACATAAAGGCATATTTCTAGTTCTCTGCTCTGTGGAGGTAGTCCTCAAAACAAAATATATATATATATGCCTGTGTTTTCATTCTCTCTTTTTTCTTTTTCTACCTTGTTATTCTTCTACATTTATTTTCTCTGTGACTATCTCCTTTCTCTCTGCTCTGTCTCTTTCTCTCCCCCCACTATGCTCTTTTCTTCTGTCTTTCACCATCCGCCAGATATTGCCTCCCTTGTTATAGAGGACAATTTGATGTAACAATACTTTGATTTTTGTAAATCTTTACCTACCCTGGTGATATCTTTATAATGCAAGACCATCTATAGTATAAACTAAGACCAGCTGAGTTTACACTATGTGATTAAACAGTAAAATACAGATTTCATGCGACACTATCCTATGTCTTTATTAAGCTTTCTGTAGTGGAGTAGCATTTTTTATTTGTTAGAAATGAAATGAAAAGACAAATGTGTCTTTCACTATGTTGCAACTAAAATTTGAAATAGTGTCAATTACTAATGTATTATATGCATTTTTAATGACATATATCAATAACATTGAGTAAAACTAAGCTTAGATAAAGCAACAGAAAATGCATCTTGATTCTATTTTATATATGTTTCAAACAAATTTCAAACATTGCAAAGGTTCTCTAAGACTTTTTCAGTAATGTTCTGTTGAAAGCAAATTCTGTTTTTGCATACCTTAGAATATGCATAGTATTGAGGACATATACTGTGCTGTAAGCCATATTTTAAAGGTCTTGTTTAAACTATATATTAACTGCTATAAATCTGAGGTACAATGGCTTAAAGCCTTTTATCTCCCAGTGTATCTATACTAATTTACTTCCTCAGCTACAATATTAAATACCTTTTGTCTGTATAAGCTCTGT
The DNA here is from genome assembly GCF_011077185.1 of Oxyura jamaicensis. Taxonomy (NCBI): domain Eukaryota; kingdom Metazoa; phylum Chordata; class Aves; order Anseriformes; family Anatidae; genus Oxyura; species Oxyura jamaicensis. The sequence continues at coordinate 1,285,166 of NC_048901.1, read as the reverse complement.
GTATTTCCAATAGCAGTAGTGAAAGGGAACCCATGATTCCCTTGGACTTTTTGCTTTTATTACTTACAGCTATATAAATACTCACCTATATGTAGATGTCAAACTATATATTGTATTTATAGTTATAATGGTTATGTATATTTTACATTATATATCAGCAATCTATATATTATGTTTATAGTCATAATGATTGTGTATATTTTACATTATATATCAGCTGAAAAAAAACTTCTGAATAATTAAATTTGTTTCAGGATTAGTACTTTGGATATAGATATATCAGTAGGATGTAGAACATTGATTTTTATGAAGAAGAAATTTGTACAAGGTAGTAAAATTTCAGTATAGTTCCTTCAAAAAACCCTCAACCTCAGAAATAATCTTATTTTAAATTCAAAGACAAATAGTATACATGAGTTGTTTCTCTCACAAAGAAGATGAGAAAGACATCAGTGTTTAGAGTGAGTCAAATTAGGAGATCTCTGAGGAAAAAAAAAAAAAAAAATGAAATAGCTAATAGCTAAAGCTGTTTTCTTGAAAGCAATTTAAACCAATCAGATATGACAGTCCTCTTTGTGAATCTGACATCAGTGTGTTCATTTGTGACTAGGTATCCTCTAGCATTGTGCTTCCCTTATGACCAGGAAAAGTCAAGCGTTTTAGTGAGATCCACTCACATTTCACTGGGATAAAAAACAAATCCTGAAGAATATCATAATATGTGGAAAATGTTTTTGTGAAGAGATAACTAAACATCTCCATTCACTGGAAATACTCCTAATTTTTTTTCCATCACCCCTTTTTAGTTAAAAAATCCAAACATCCATATCCTCCATGAAACCTTGGTGTTTTAACACTGAAACTCTTTCCATTAGCTTTTAATGTAACAATTTCTTTTCTCTCTGAAAAACATTGAAAAAAATGTATATTCTTTCTCTGAACTGGAATGCTTTGTTCTGTTTGACATTGACCTGTGAGCCACTTAAATCGTGTTGTTCTAGGTGATACTGGTTTGCGTGTATTCATGCACCTATTTATGAGCAAGCTATAACTGTTCCAGCCTACCAGTACTTTCCTTGGAAGAAAGCCACAATTTTTCAGCATGCACTAACTGTAGATCATGCCTGTATGTATCTGAGCTAGTGGCACGTTGATGTCAAACGTCTACACAAGAAAATCTTGGTTTCAACACAGCATTTTGATTTGGGTTATTTCAGCCTATAACAGCAAAATTTGCTCAATTCTTCCTATTTTTCTAGTGCTTGAAATGTTTTGTTAATTTTTAAGAAACAACATTGCCGAATTCCTGTCTGTCTTGTATTATTTTCCTCTGTCTTTTATTCGGTGCCTCTAGAGATAAAATGGAAGACGTGAGTAAAGACCAGGAATATTCTCTGGATATGATTTTTAATCAACTCTTTTATCATGACTTTTCTTAGGATCAGTTTTTCTGTCCCAGTACTTTAACATGGTTCAGTACCTCACAGGGTCTTCCCTTCTACCAATCCTTGGAATGAATCTTAATTCCATTGAAATCAGTGAGAGGTTTTCTTCAATGACTTTGGTACTAGGATTTCCCACCTCCTGCATATGTGAGTCTTAGTATTTTGCAGGGGAAGACTCCATTATCCTGTTGGAAGGCCACTGGACAGAGGCAAATGGCCTTGGCTCCCTCTTTCTCACCTTAAGTCAGAAGTTTCTTTTTTGTTTCATAAAATCAGCTATATAGAATTTTTAATCTTTGAGTATGCCATTCATATGGAGCATAATTGAGTATATTTCCTAGGTTTTATATATTATTCTCCATCTGGAAAATTCTAATTTACTCTTGGTTTACATTTTCTTATAAGGGGATGTCTTTCCCAGCTGCTTACTATGACAGAATTTCAAGATACAGACCATTGCACCAAAACAAAAACACTGACAGCTATTGCTATATTTCTAAAACATTTTTCAAAGAAAAACCTAAGAAAGAAGCATGAAATACTCAATATAGAAAATTATTTATCTTTCTATATGAAAAAAACAAAAAGGTTTGATTATCAAAAGCAATGCAAAAAACAACCCCCCACCTTGTATTGTTTGCACTAGAAAGTGTACAACCTGAGGATATTTTTTTTCTTCTGTATTGTGTCTTACTAGGAATATGAGAATAATTGAAAGGAAAAATTCCTGTGCATCATAAAATTATTTTTTTAAAAAAGTCATATTGAACATTTTGATTTTTTCTGTATTTATCTCTTAAATTGGCTCATTTGCTTTTCTCAACAAATTTTTTTTGATGTTACATAGTTCTTGATAGAAAATATTTTATTTTTTTCCATTCACAGAAACATTTTTTTTTTTTTTTCTATAAAACCATTACTGATGAAAGTTTTCCTCAGCCTGCAAAGCCAGTGTAAATCCATATCCTGAAAGGTCTATAGTACTGAGCCCCATGTATCTGAAATATTTTTTATCATATATTTTGTCAGGAAACCCACACTCCCATTTTCCAATGGCAAGAGAACCAAAAGAGTAACCAGAACCACAGGATATCATCTGTAGTTAAAAGGATATATTTCAATAGTACTACAGAGACAATGATGCAGATTGTTGTTGATCAAGAAACCATATGAAGTTCATTTTTGCATAAAGGATTGCCTACAGGGCTAAAAATGCAAAGGATTTTTGGTAATTTGCAGCTGCAGTGGGGTGCTTTATTGGCTCTTGCTTCTTGTGTATCAGTGTAGCAGTCTATGTATTTGTGACAAACCGGTGTTCTGAAAGCAGAAAACCATCTTAGCTGCCCATTGATTTGCAGAGCATGACTGTGTTCAATTCTCTGGATGAGACATGCAACAGAAAAAAAGCAGCATAACAATATTATAGACTCAGTTTGGCTGTTTCAAACAGTTCTCTCTTATCCTTAAATGAATAGTTTCTCTAATGAAAAGTGACAGAGAAAATATGGATAAAAGACTAACTGCTTTGTTGTTTTCAATAGGAAAAATTTCCAATGTGTCTTATAAAAAAAAAAAAAAAATGCACTGGGGGAATATTCCAACAGGACATCATAGGCAATTCACAGCTGCAAACGTTGTTATGTGGAGACATATTTCATCAGTTACAGACTCTTACATAAGCTGGAGCCATGTAAACCAATAACTGATCTCTAAATCTCTGCACTGACATTCTTCTTGATGGTACTGGAAATATTTACAGGCCTACAATACTTGAGGTATCATTGAGGACTTTCTTATCTAAGGCATATTTTGTCCAATTTCCCACTGAGGTACTAATTAATCCTCTGCAAGGATCTTGCTTTGGTTCCAAACTCTTCTTACTCTCCCCTGTAGTATACTATGAATCACGTTCAGAAATAGCAATGTAATTCTTGCAGACGTAATTTGTTATACATATATCTAATTATTTTTATCATGTATGACAATTGGGGTAGGATGGAACAGGACCAAGGAGGAGGAGTCAGGAAGGCAGAGAGGATATTACACAACTAAAGCAAGAATTGCTATCCTGCTTCAAAACCTGCTGTTGTCATCGGTCTATCTGATGCCTTGAGTAAGCATTAATGCTATACTATGCTTCATTTGATGGCAGGTGTCCTAGCTATATGTTTACATGTTCTGAAAAAATAGTATGTGCTGTCCTGTAGTACAACCTAGATAGGGAAGTTATTGTTGTTGCTTTAATAATAATAATAAAAGCAGTTGAAAAGTTGAAATGAAAATGGTCCTCAGCCATATAAAATTTAATCTATTAAGTCCTGCAATGGTAATTTTATGTAATTCTATTATGTGCATCAAGCTTTCTCATAGGCAATATTAGTGCAAATATCTTTGTCATCAAAACCACATTCAGGTATAGCAGAAGCAAGAGAGAAAAGAAAGCTTTGTATAAAATTGCCATAGGAGCTGACAGGTTTAGGAATTAAATATGAAATGACCAAATAAAATAAAAATAGCTGAGATGCCTGAAACGGAAAAGATCTTTTCAGATTATTATGAATTTACACAATCATTGCTGCTAAAATGAGAAATGCAGGCATATAGACAGAACTTACCATAATCATCATGTTCTGTAACAGACACGTAGGTTATTTAACTGAAGAAAAGTATAGCAAGAGAGTAGAGCATTCACTTTCATAAAACATGAAGTTAATCAAAAGTTAATAAAGTTAAAAAAAAGTTACAATCAAGTTAATCAAAATCACTAAAGCTAGATTAAAATCTAAGAAGTTCTGTTTTCTTGGTGCATTAACTAAGCTAACTTCGACATCAAGCCAAATGCTTCTTTATCATTATTATTGCACATTTCTGTTACGGTTTCTCTGCCTACTCTTAGTGAATCCCAAGAGCACCACCATAAACCAAAGAAGAATAGAATAAGAGTAATAATTATCACTGTTACAGAGCTTTGCAGTGTGTATACCTGTCCATGAGTGTGGAATAAAAAAATTCTGGGCCTCTCTGACACATTATTGGTAGATTGGGGGTTTTGTCTTAATGTTTTCATAGTGCCTGACAAAAAATGAATGAGGTCAAACATCCTAGGGAATAGAGAATGTTTTACAACATATGCCAGGAATGCTATTGTTTCTTGCTTTAGAATATAGAAATATTAGGAAATATTGAAGATGCTTTAAGTACAATTCTGATGCTAAAAGAGAAAGGTCAGTGGCTGTACTAGCATATGGAGTTTTCAGTTTTTCCTGTCTCAGCCAAGCATGGAAGTCACCCTTTCCTGGGTATGCTGCATCCCAAACCTGCTATTGGGATGGCTAGGGAAAAGGTGAAATTATTTGTTACCGGAATTTTATGGTGTATAACAGTTTGCCATGACTGAGAATTAATTAATGGAAACATTATTATATCTAGATAATGGTATACACTAGTTATGCAATAAATTATACTTTGAAAATTCAGGCAAATTGGATTAATCATGTGTACTCATAATGGTTATCAGTAAAATCATCCTTATTTTTACAAATATCAGATCCAAAAAGTTTCTCTATGCCTTTAGTGTTCTCTATTATTTTCCTTTTCCATTTTTCTTTTTCTCCTTCCTTTTCCATTTCCTTTTCTCTTTCCATTTCCTTTTCTGTTTCCATTTCCTTTCTTTAAATTTTTCTTTTCTTCTGCTGTGCTAGGAATAGAGCTGAGCCCAGCTGTAGCACACTGCATATTCAGGCCCACTTAATTAATCTATTTTTTTCTGCCATTTTCATGCATACGGCTGGAATAAAGTCCTGTTCCAGAAATTGTAAACGTTTTTTTTTTAATATTTATGTTAAAATAATAATAATTTAAAATTTAGATGTATACCTTACATTGGAATTTATGTACTTGTTTATTGATTTTCAATAGCACTGATTATTACTGGCCTAGACGTGTATTGACAGGGAATACCAGCTTAACATTTAGAGCCCTTTGACGCCTGCCATGGGATTTGGAAAAAAAAAATAAAATAAATAAAATGATAAAGTTTGATCCATTAAGATTTTGGTGGAAACAAATTGAAAGAACCTTAAGTGGTTTTTGTTTTGTTTTGGTTTTGGTTTTGTTTTTTATTTCAGGAAGCCCAGAGGTTAGATGTAATCAAAAAGAAGGAAACAGAACAAGGAAATTCAGTTATATAAAATGTGGAAGGGGAAAGAAGCGGCAAACAAAATTATAAATTGTCATATTTTTTCATCAGCTGTACCTGGTTGTGCAAGTTCTAAATTTGAATGAGATCCCTCTTTGAAGACAGCAGGAACTTCAGCTTGAGTTCTGTAGATGTAGGATTGGGCTCTAGTTGTGAAATGAACACTTTTATACTGAGTAGCAAATCCTCAGTCTAACAGGGTATAAGAAAATATAAATTCAATTGCTCATGTAAAGAAATTCTATTTGCATTATAAATACGTTGCATCTATTTGTATGTTGTTAGCCATTTAGAATCTAACACCTCTATGTAATGTACAGTGTTGTGTTAATCAAGTGATCCATGTAGTAAGCTATGCTTTAGTGTTATTTAAACAGTATTTCCAGGATATATTATTAAAAAATAAAAAAATCTTCTTTCCCTGGAGTTGTCTTTACACTTGAAAGAGCAGGTGTTCAGTTTATTTGATGAGCTGAGAAATATCACTGACTGTATTCACAGAAAAATAATCTTGAAAAAAAGAACCTAAATTTTATTATATATGTTAGGTGGTATGTCAATTTTTCATTTACTTACTCATTATTTTTATTGTAAATTTTGTAATACATGATAAGCAGTGCCAGAATAACACAGGCAGTCATGCAGTGGGAATGGATTTTTTGTGTTACTTGAACAGCTGACTTCAATTCATTTCCCCTCCATTTGACACGTTTTCTTAAAAAAAAAAAAAAAAAAAAAAAAAAAAAAAAGGACAAGATTCATGCCTAGTATGGGCAATGCTTACAGATTTTACCATGTCTTCAGGCAGTACACTGAGCAAGTGTTACTCCATTGAGCATTGATTCACCCTAGGAGTCATAATTCCAATTCTCTGCTTGGGTGAGAGGGAAAGGAATTTTCCCCAGCAGTAGTAGCATCAAATATGATCCAGATTCTGACAACAGAAGAGGAAGGAATGATATTTTCTGTTAATTTTCTTTTCTCCCTCCCCTCTGCTTTTAGGACTGATGAGTGTTTACTTCCTTGAAGCCGAAAGTCAAGGTTGGGATGTTCTGTATGGAATTGGTTCCTAACTCTATGTCCCACCTTACTTTCACTGTGATAAGACACTGAATTTCAAAAGATAACATTTAATTTTATCAATCTTGATTAGTAGCAATCATATTGATAATCATTTGTACTCTAGAAGGCACTTTAATCTGAAAGTAGGTAATTTTCTGCATTGTTTACATGAGGAAACTGAAGTGTAAGATTATGTGATTGCAAATTGTTAGATAACAAAATTAAAAGGCAAGTTCCTGACAGAAGTTGAATCAGGGTGCTGGATTCTCAAAACAGGTGCAAGTATTAATTCTCATAAAATCTGTGCTATGGCTTAACCCTAAAGCAATACAGGGGAAAACTGCTTCAAGCCACTTCTTAGGATGCAAAATCAAATAGAGATCTTTTGAGTGGTGCAGGAATCGGAAGCCAGGACTTTCTTTCCCATGCTTCAAGGAGTGATCTCAAGTTGACTGCTTTTCACGGGGGAGGGTTGACTAGGTTTCAAATTTATAAACCATTTTCTGACTGGCTCTCTGAAAAGTCATGCCCTTAGCAATTTCTTTAATGGTAATACAAGTAGGATTTGAGACAAGATAGCCTGTTAAAGAGAAGGAGGGGTTGTTGAAGAAAACAAGGCAAGTAAGAAAAAAATCTAAAAGCGGTCTATCCATAAAAAAGCAATGGAGAATTGGTCATGACAGACAATTAAAGAAGCTTCAGAAATATTGTGGGCAACATTTTTTGTTGATAGATCCATGTAAGAGGAGGTGGTGAATACTACCTTACTTTGTGAACAATTTCTCTTCTTTTATTTACATTTCAGTGATGGGAGGATTTTGATAGAATTTGACCTTATTTTACATATACCATGTCTGCATATTGAATTGTACATTCTTATCTACTAGGTTAAAGTGTCTGATGTTTATATGAAGCCTTTTATTGGTGTTGATATGGAAGGCTAAATGGAAAATGATTACGCCATTGAGAGACCTAATTAACAATGTTTCTATATTCTGACAGGCAAAAGAAGTGATATAATGGAAGCAAGTATGCAACCACAGGCATAAGAATGTATTGCCACATCTGCATGTTTCCAGCTGTGTTTTTTCTGTTAACTGGAATAAGAAGAATAATTAACTTTATGATGATTGCTTTTAGGTTGAGGATTGTGTTATTTCAGGAAATAGCATTTCAATATGTAATGCCTCTAGTGGTGTTTGCAAAGTCAGATTATTTTTTTTTAACACTAATCTTAAATTACCTGTACGATTACTGTTTGACAGCATTGAGACCATAACGATAATGTTATATACGAATGTTGTAATTGTAAATTTGCTGAATAAAGACTGTTCAGACTGGATAGCAGGGTATAAAAACTATGAATAGGGCTTAAGAATGACTACATAAATTGAATTTTTGGAGGATAGAGGTTTGAGAGCAGTGGTTTCAAAGGTACAAGATCTCTACATCTGTGATGCATCATATTCTTCTCAAGACAAAGAACGAGCATAATGGTCAGAGTTTTCCTTTATGTTGCTAATAGCTTTACACTTGGATCTTTTTTATCTCTACATGCAAGAATGCAGAGTTAGCTATAGTTAACTTTAGTAACCACCATATGATGGTTATTAACTGTGATGTGTAGCCATCATGTAATTATCATCTGAATTCAGCAGAACACTTTCATTTTTTTCAACATAAGCGACTCAGTTGTTATGTCTCTAAATAGAGCATGATGATCTGACAACCAAGAAGAAATGATGAAAATTAACACAAGTCCTGATAGCCTTAAGTGATATAATGCATAAATTCTCCACACGTGAAATCATTATGGACAATATTTTTCATGCTTGAATAATTAAACCAGTTAAAGCCAGCTCCAACTTCAGATGTGTGTTAAAGGAAAATCCACTGTAGCATGCTTGGAATAGTTTGAGATTTACATTTTTTATTCTTACTCAGCCTATTGCTTCTATTAGCAAACAAAATCTTCAAAGAATACTGAGAAGATGATTATTAGTATTAAAATGTCCATGTTGAAATTCTTATATTTTGAAAGCGTGCTCAAACTTGCTTGAATTTCACCCTTTTCTTTACATCATCTTTACAATATATAGATATTTTTCTTTACAATATATACATATTCTTATATATAATATATACAATATATATATATTCTTTACAATATATAGATATTTTCATTTTTTCTGCAAAATGGAATCTGTCCTCTTTCAGTTCATATTACTAGTGAGATGTGTGATATATCTACAGATTTTCTCCCTTTTTAGGTGCTGATAGAAATGCTCTATTTTTATTTAGTAAAATATGAAAAAACATGCTACCTTCAGTGTTCAGATTCTTGTCATTTTGTCCACAGTAACAGCTCAAATATACAATTCTGTCTGCTAAATACAAAACCAAAATAAAAAGAATCTTTCATTTCATTACCAATTTCTCATGAACTATTTCAATCTCCATGCAAGTGTTTCATCAAATCCCATTTCCAGAATGTTAAACAGAATGTCTGTCTTTCTGTATCTGTCCTTTCAGGTGATTACTTGTTCATTTGGATATTTTCCTTGATTACATTATTCTTTTACGATGTAGTATCTGCTTCTACTGCATTATTGATCTAATTTTCACGTACACGTTTCTTCCTGTAGCTACACTGAGGTGGTGCACTGTGCTTCATCTTCATGTTTCCTTTGAACGGTTTTTAAGTGCTCTTCATTTTTCTTCCCCTTCACCCACCAGTTCTTCCATCTCTATTATTCAGGCATGTATCTGTTGCTACCTTCACATATAATCCTCTGTTTGCATTGTTTCATCCTGTTTAGAGTATAACCACCTTGGGTCACAGACTTCACAATTCTGCATCAGATGCATTTTTAAGTGCTATTTTAGCAGTGAAGTAGTAACTAACAGTCACATCCTGTATAGTATCAAAAGGTTCAGGATGTATCAGTTTTATGGTGGTGAACAAGGACAGGCATTTCTACATTTTTTGGCATTACAGCAGCTGTCAGTTTATGGAAAGAGTCATTTCATGAGTTTCACCAAATAGGCCTATAAACCATAACTATGTTGGTAATGGAGAAATTGTAAAAACTCATTAGCTTTGGGATGGAACCATTCGGAAATGTACACAAATGGACTGTTCCTTCTCAGAAAAAAGAAAAAAAGAAAGAAAAAAAAAAAAGTAATTTCACGGTGCTATCAGTCAGATTAATGTACCCAAAAAGTATAAAATGTGACAAGATGACTGTTTTTGATTCTCTTCTTTGAAAATGTTTCTGTAGTGTCTGAGACACTACAGAAGATATAGGCTTTGGTAATATTTCAGAAAAGTTCTTACCTTCAAACCTGAAAGCTGAACTGAAAATATTTCTTTTCTGAAATATTAAACCAATTTTGTTCTTAATGTTTCTATCTTATGGCAGGAATAATTCTAAGTCAATTATGTTACATATTCACTTGTGCTGATGTGATAATTTTGTCCAAGTAGATTCACAACGATTTATTGAAGTGTAGATCTGAATCCTTTCATTGACTGCACACAATGGAACCAAAGTTCTTGGTGATTTAATCATTAAAGATTTGTTTGTATTTTCTTCTTAGAGGTGTAGATTAGGAGAAAGTAAATGAGGAGAGAGCTTGGTGCTACTCTCAAAACTTTCATAGATTGCATCTGGAGAGACTCAAGAAAAAAGTTTTTTGTTTGTTTGTTTGTTTGTTTTTCCATGTATATGAAGTGATTCTTTTTATGAGTTATTGAGATCTCCTACTTTTTCTGGTGCAATCAGGATGGCTGTGCCAGAATGTATACAGCTTCTCCATCTACACCACAGCAAGGACTTAAATATGTTGGAGGTCTCAGAAGCTCTTAAGAAAAGAGCCTTCTGTTGAGATGTATGTCAAAGAATCGAGATGTGTAGCTTGGATCTATTTAAAACTTGCCAGGACAGAGCCCAAAGAAACCTGATCTGCTTTGAACAGGCTATTAATCTAGATAACCTGTAGTGTTCCTTCAAACCTAAATTATTCTGATTCAACTACTTTGTTATTGTAACGGATTTAGTTTAGAAACAAAAGGCTGTTCTGTCATCATATGCATCAGTTCAGGAGCTTCTGGCTAAAAATGTTTATCAGTTGGTAATTCAAGTTTGCATTTTCACTGCATGAAAATGCTTCTGTTTTTTCAAAAATAATTTTCCACAGTAAAAACAAAACAAAACAACAACAACAACAACAACAAACAGTTAAGTATAGACTGTGTGTGCAATCATGCAACTACTCAGCCTGTCTGTAGTGCATACAGGAAAGGCCTGGAAGAGAAGATGCTGAATGTTCCTTAACCATCATTTCACTGGGAATGTTGTCTGAGTAACTGCTTAGAAGCAGAAACAGCAGAGAGCCCTTCACTCTCGCAGCAGTGAAAACAAATGTTTTTTACCGAGGATAGGCAGAGAGGAAACTGGTAGTTGACATTTAGCTAACCAACTTGACTGGATTTCAGTTTTAGGTACAATGTTTAAGAGGTTATAGAAATGCCCCAGAACATGAGTCTCATAACCAAGGTCTCAGCTGAGATTTCTGTTTAGTAATGATGGTAGTTAATTTAGTAGTATGCAGAGCTGGAGTTGATTTGAAATAGCAAATCAGTTATGTTTTATTTCAACCGAATCTCCAATTTGTCCCGCTGTAGCGCTTTACATTACATTACTTCAGAGACTGTCTTCCAATTTTGTTCAGTCAGAAGGAATTTGAATGTATGTATATTCCTTAATTCAACTGTATGAAACTGCATCTAGAAAACTGAACAGTAGTAATTCTTCAGTAAAAGAAGCTGTCCTAAATCAGTTTCCTGTACATATTCCCATTAAAGAGCTGCCAGCAATAAAAGGAACATAGTGTACCAGAGTAGATATCCTCTGGCTAATACATATTTTTAACTTTCCATGTGATGGATCTAAGTTGTTATCATTTTGCTTTGTGTAGTTTAGTGTCACAGTAGCAACAGAAGAGATGTCAGACTACATCTAGACATAACGATTCATTTTATAACTGTGTCATCTTAATCCCATTCTTCAGTTAAGAGGCGTGGGGCAGGCAACATGGGAGAAAAATCAGAATGATAACTAACAGCAGAAGCAAATTTATGTTGAAGCTTTTAATATACTTTCAGCTATTAATTTACTTTCTTTGTAATGGAAGTTCATGAATGTTGGTATGGTAAGCAGATTGCTGTGATGGGAGAAAGGGGAACACATTGCTGTTTACCAGAAATTACAGAATATGAATACTGATCACCCTCCTGCATAGCTGTCTGTGGTTGGCCAACTGCCCTTCTTGACCGTGAATGTAACTGTGCATCAGCCTTTGTGTGTTGGCTTCCTTTGAAATCACAGCAGGGAAGGAGTTCTCACTTTCCTGAGAGAATTCATTGGCAACAGTGGACTCTGTGTGCTGAGGTTGCTGCTCCGCTTATGCAGTATGTATGTAGCCATAGGGCTATAGGAAATGGGACACATGCCCTGCACTGAGACTGAGGAGCACTGTTCTGCTCCATGTTACAGAACATCCTTGTCAGTGGACTTTGCTCCAGTGGTCAGAAAAGAGCCCTACTATAAGCACTTTACTTCACGTGTAAATGAGTGTGTCGTTTCCTCACTGCTGCAGAATTATTCAGTTGTGTTTGCTCTCAGGATGAAATAACTGTGAGGCAAATTCTAAGGAAGATGCATCGCTGCCCCTTTTAGTTTCTGAAGAGGAAGCTAGTGCAAAATACTTCCATAAGTTCATAAATATCTGCAGTAAGAAAATGTTAGGTTACTGCTGTTTGACCTTCAGTGACTTTTAATATGTTTCTGGATGGAAGAAGGTATTGATTTGTAACCTAATGCTGTAGGTTTTGGAGACAGCATACCACATGAATTTCCTTTCTGATTGCTGCATGTCAATCACAGCTGAGGTTTGCAACAGCAAGTAGCTTCTGTACTACAAATGAAAGAAAGAGAAATGGTTTCTGCATGGTATTTCTTCAGGAAAGCAAAGGTTTGAAACTTGTCTTTCAAACCTGGGTCCATGATAAAGTCACTAGAAAGAATAACAAGCACCAGGAGTGGAATTTAGCAATTCCTTGGCCATATTTGAAGAGTCATCGTCCTCTCCCTTTGCTAAGATAGTTGATTAAAGCATGTGCTAAAATGAATATTTTATACCAGGCTGTGATTTAAACTTACAGGATCCCAGGAAACTTTCTCTGTGTTCTGCTCTCCTTAACTTTTAATGCTTTTTCTTCTCCAAAAATGTGGTAGCAATTAATTACATGCTGGCTTCAATAGATTTTTCATTTGTATAAGCAGAGCAAGAGTTTGTCATATGCTATCTTTCTGTTAATCTAGCAAGTTTTATACTGTATTTATCTTTGGTTATGTCTGTTTTGGTGTTTTGCATTCATATACTTTCTAAAACATCTCTTAAAATACTAAAAGTAATTATCTTTTTCTAATCAAAGAACACAGCAGTTAGAACATCTGGCATATATATTTTATGCATTAATTTTGAAGGCTATTCTTTCTGTATTTGTAAGATAGCTAGACTTATTGTTAATATTTTAAGACCAATAATGTTAATTTAGAAATAGATTTGAAGACAAATATATCAGGAAATGTAGCTCTAGAGTATAGAGTCCATAACCGCTGTCTTGGACTTCCGGAGGGCTGACTTGGAGCTGTTCAAGACACTGGTTGGCAGAGTCCCTTGGGAGGCAGTTCTGAAAGACAGAGGAGCCCAGGAAGGCTGGGCGCTCTTCAAGAAAGAAATTTTAATAGCTCAGGAGCGGTCTGTCCCCACGTGCCCAAAGATGAGCCAGCACGGAAGAAGATCGGCCTGGCTGAGCAGAGAACTGTGGCTCGAGCTTAGGAGAAAAAAGAGGGTTTATAATCTTTGGAAAAGAGGGTGGGCCACTCAGGGGGACTACAAGGGTGCTGCGAGGCGGTGCAGGGACAAAATCAGAAAGGCCAAAGCTCATCTGGAGCTCAATCTGGCCACTGCTGTTAAAGACAACAAAAAATGTTTTTATAAATACATCAGTACCAAAAGGAGGACTAAGGAGAATCTCCACCCTTTACTGGATGCGGGGGGAAACTTAGTTACAAGAGATGAGGAAAAATCTGAGGTGCTTAACGCCTTCTTTGCCTCAGTCTTTAACGGCAAAACCAGTTGTTCTCTGGACGCCCAGTACCCTGAGCTGGTGGAAGGGGATGGGGAGCAGAATGTGGCCCCCACAATCCACGAGGAAATGGTTGGTGACCTGCTGCAGCATTTGGATGTATGGAAGTTGATGGGGCCGGATGGGATCCACCCGAGGGTACTGAGAGAACTGGCGGAGGAGCTGTCCATCACTTATCGACAGTCCTTGCTATCGGGGGAGGTCCCACTTGACTGGTGGCTAGCAAATGTGACGCCCATCTACAAGAAGGGCTGGAGGGTAGACCCGGGGAACTATAGGCCTGTCAGTTTAACATCAGTGCCAGGGAAGCTCGTGAAGCAGATTATCTTGGGTGTCATCATGCGGCAGTTGCAGGGCAAGCAGGCAATCAGGCCTAGTCAGCATGGGTTTATGAAGGGCAGGTCCTGCTTGACGAACCTGATCTCCTTCTATGACAAGATGACACGCTTAGTGGATGAGGGAAAGGATGTGGACGTGGTCTACCTTGACTTCAGTAAGGCTTTTGACACCGTTCCCCACAGCATTCTCCTCAGAAAACCGGCTGCTCATGGCTTAGACTGGCATACACTTTGTTGGGTAAACAGCTGGCTGGATGGCCGGGCCCAGAGAGTTGTGGTGAATGGAGTCAAATCCAGTTGGAAGCCGGTCACTACTGGAGTCCTCCAGGGCTCGGTACTGGGGCAGTCCTCTTTAACATCTTCATCGATGATCTGGACAAGGGGATGGAGTGCACCCTCAGCAAGTTTGCAGACGACACCAAGTTAGGTGCGTGTGTCGATCTGCTCGAGGGTAGGAAGGCTCTGCAGGAGGATCTGGAGAGGCTGGACCGATGGGCCGAGGCCAACTGCATGAAGTTCAACAAGGCCAAGTGCCGGGTCCTGCACCTGGGGCACAACAACCCCAAACAGAGCTACAGGCTGGGAGATGTGTGGTAATAAGCTGCCTGTCAGAGAAGGACCTGGGAGTAGTGGTTGACAGTTGGCTGAATATGAGCCAGCAGTGTGCTCAGGCGGCCAAGAAGGCCAGCAGCATCCTGGCTTGCATAAGAAGCAGCGTGGCCAGCAGGTCGAGGGAAGTAATTGTCCCCCTGTGCTCGGCTCTGGTGAGGCCGCACCTCGAGTCCTGTGTTCAGTTTTGGGCCCCTTGCTACAAGAAGGACATGGAGGTGCTTGAGCAAGTCCAGAGAAGGGTAACGAAGCTGGAGAAGGGTCTGGAGAACAAGTCTTACGAGGAGCGGCTGAGGGAGCTGGGACTGTTTAGCCTGGAGAAGAGGAGGCTCAGGGGCAACCTTGTTGCACTCTATAGGTACCTGAAAGGAGGCTGTAGCGAGGTGGGGGTTGGTCTATTCTCCCACGTGCCTGGTGACAGGACGAGGGGGAATGGGCGAAAGTTGCGCCAGGGGAGGTTTAGGTTGGATGTTAGGAAGAACTTCTTTACTGAAAGGGTTGTTAGTCACTGGAATAGGCTGCCCAGGGAAGTGGTGGAGTCACCATCCCTGGAGGTCTTTAAAAGACGTTTAGATGTAGAGCTTAGGGATATGGTTTAGTGGAAGATTGGTTAGCGTTAGGTCAGAGGTTGGACTCGGTGATCTGGAGGTCTCTTCCAACCTAGACTATTCTGTGATTCTGTGATTCTGTGATTCTGTGATTCTTCATCTGTGCACACATTGCAACTATAATGGGAAAGTCAAGAATGTGGCTCCTAGGGACAGCAAGGACTTTGATTGGAAGCTGTCATTTAAGTAGGTGAGTCAGTTGAATAACTTGGTTCACTATAATTCTGTCTCTAATATTGCTTGGCACAGTATCATCACTGAAGAGCCATCCCTGTACTGAGGAAATTGACTAAAGGTCAAATTTTCCCAGGAGTTACTGGAATTTCTTTTACTAGTTCCTTCTCTTTAAAATATGTTCATATGGTTTAATGCCACATAACGTTATTAGTAGAGGGTTAATGTATCCAGCAAGCTAGCAGTCTACATGTGATTCTTCCTATTTAAAATATAACTCTAAGAAACAAAAAATATAAAGTATCCCAAACTATTTTTAAAATTTGTTATTAACTTTATCCTATTATTTTTGAAATTACATAATAACCTTTAAAGTACCAAATGTATCACTTTAATTGTCTGGGGAAAAAAAGAAAAAAAGAAAAAAAAAAAAAAAAAAAAAAAAAGCTTTTCTATTAGATAAATGGATATCAAGTGTGTTTTCCATCTTTATTCTTTTCATATATCAGGAGACTGCTTTATTTGTAATGATTTGTTTTTCAGAAAGATTGCACATGATTATTTCTTTCTAATGTTCTGTGGATATTATGGTATACTTATACAAAATTGGAAACACTAAGAATAATGCATGGGCCAGAGGAAAATAAGGTACTAAAGTAAATGAGGACTTGGTAATGAACTGGAAAATTAAGAATTTAGACTATAAATCATTCTTTTTTCTATGACTGAATATATACACCTTTTGGGAAATCAGAAAGACTGAAACAAGAGCCAAAAAAATAAAATAAAATACCCCTGTGTCACAGCTAATTGAAATAGGATTTTTTAATGTTACCATATTTTATCGAAAACCTCTACAGAAGATATTAAAAACATAACATGCTTTTAACAGTAGTGTTAGATTATATAAATATATTTGGTAGATTCAAGCTTGACTTTCTATTCTAAATTAATCATAACTATAGGTAGTTATTTCCTTCAACAGTATTCATTAACAATTTAAATAGCTGCAGCAGCCTCAGAGGAAAGGATTGACAGTTTATTGTAATTTTCTTACGGAGTGCATATTTTCTCCTTTGGGGACTTATTTTGCATTTCTTGTTGACCTCCAAATCCTACTGGTATTTTTGAAAGCTTCAGAGAAGGTAAAAATTAGAGTCAGGTCTTTTGTGAAACCTGATGCATTTTCTAATGCTGAGAGTGAGAATTTAGGTTTCAATTATATAGCTGTATTTTCTGTGAAAGTATTGAAAGTGTATTAAGCTACTGGTGCTGTGCACATTAAGAGCTGTTCAGCAGTTCAAAGCCACATCATTTACAGTTAACTCATTTCTCTCAGTTTTTATTCACTAATGATATTACCTCTTTCAGGAGTAAACTCTTTTAATGGTTTTTTATATTTCAAAATAAGTTTTGCTAATAAAAGAATTTGATTGTCAACATGATCAATGTAAGTAAGACTGAGCTACACGTACATCATGTCATTTGCTCCTCTTTCCTCTACATATGGAATGAGTAGACTAAAACACCCAGCCAGGAGAAAAAAATATGTAAACATTTTGTGTATAAGCTTGATGTATGAAAGAAATGGTCCCTGGTGGAATTTCACCACATCATACAGATCTAGAATGGGTAATTATTTGCAGATAACTCCTTTAGAGAGGAACTTTCTTTTTGGTATCCAAAAATGTTGTTCAGAAAATGAAAGCTTACATTATATTTCTAGTCTTGGTACATATATCAGAAGTGAGAATTCTGGATTCGAATACACCTTTACTGACTGAGTTAAAATCTTAAATGTGAATCTTGCTTTCTCCACTTCACAGTTCAGTGCCAAGTTACCAATCTGTTACTCATGCATATGACCCTATGACTCTTCTGGGAAAATGTTTCTATTCTGTCTAAACGTTGATATATTTTCTGACAGAACAGGAAAGTCACCTTACACAAGTGACTACCTGTGAAACTGGGAAGCCCTGCTTTGGAAATGAAAGATTTTAAACTTAACCATCTTGGTCTCTTGTATCAAGGCAAAAGTTAAATAAATAAATATTTAATCCTTTTGATTTATAAGCCTGCATAATTAAGGATAAAATGCAGCTCACTCTGTCATCACAGAGTTAAAAAAATTAATAATGAAATGAAAAATACTGTTTTTGGAAGATATTTTACCTGAAGATGGGAAGTTATATGCTATTTTTATTGAAAGCCTTTTTTATTATTTTTTTTTTCAGTGACAAACTCTGCGTTAAATTCAAAAGCAAAAATTCAAGTGTTGGATAAACCATTCACTGTGGTATACCAAGAAGGAAGAATTTACAAATAGCATCTACGAAAATCTTTGAAAAAAAGGCCTCTTGCAGTTGGGTAGTGTATATAGACTCTTGGATTTTGCTTTATGTGGACAAACATTATGCTCAGTTTCATCTCTCCACAGTCCTGTCTCTTTTCTTGGCCTAGAACTGTGCAGCTGAGCATTGCACATTGCTCTTTGTATGTTACAATGCAGTGTGTATGAGCAGGGCACTACACATACAATATATGCTATACATGCTCTATAGCATTCAGCATATGCTACTGTGATGCTATTGCATATATCTTCATAGACTGGTGTACTTCAAAAGACTTTACTGTACTGTACTTTTATTGACATTTTTAATTCTATATAACTTTAAGGGTGTCAGAGGATTTGAAAAATGTTGATTAGCTGAATCTCATGAGCTACTCTGAAATAAGCATTATTTTCTCTACTTTCTCCAAAATGACAAGTTTGGCTGTGGTTTTACACATGGTGGCACTGAGCTGATGAGGCTGAAAGATTTTTATTTTTCTTTTGTTACTGGGAAAGCAGTTCTTTATTTTAACTCGGTACTGTAAGTGCTCTGGCAGCTGTGTCAGCATTACACCAAGTGGTGGAATGTTGCAGATGCAAGTGGGGGGCAGCAGGGTGCTTAAGCTATCACCTAAGAAACTGTGAAACAGCTTTTGACATGCGGTAGGGATGGTGGTTCACTCCAAATTGCATTGAAATAGGTTGCAGGAAATGGTTGGAGAGTATAGCTGTCCGAACTCTTTGCAATAGAGACGAGACTAATCTGCAATGGGAAGAAATATTGCATATAGTGGGAAGGAACATCTTGCCTAGAATTTCCATTTCCTGCTTTGTTTCCATCTGTTTAAGAAATAGAATTTTTATTTTATTTTATTTTTATTTTTTTTTTTAATTCTTGCTATTGCCATGGGTTTTGTTTTGAGAAAATCAGCAGGGATATATTTGCAACTTGCCCACTAATTATCCCAATTATTTCTGAATGGTAAACAGTCTAGAGAAAGTCAGAAAGAAAGGGGAGTAGTCAAAACAAAAACAAAACCAACATAGTTGTTACTGCTTTTTAATTCTCAGGCTTGTGAGGGAAGCCCTAGTAAGGTAACAGGGGAGAGAGAGATTGAATAGTAGAGGAGGTATCATTGTGATTGCTCGTTGCTCTATTGATTTTAATTTTCACATGACTAAAGAGTGACTGTTCCTTGTTTAGGAATAAAAATAAACCATTACAGCAGAAAGATATTTTTTGGGAAGATCAAATGAAAATGGATGGATAAAAAACATTTAAAAAAGAAATACCTACTTTGCAGCTGGATGAAGAAAACAGAGCTAGAATTCAAAGTGAGGTGCCTTGGGGGTGTCACTCAGGTAATTGTACAAATACAGGTCAGGGAAGGATGGCTGCAGGCAAGGAACTGGCCAGCTGCGTGCAGCTCTGGCAAGTCTCTTGGAGCAGTGGATCATGACCAGGTGCTAGCAATGTCCTACAGGTAGTTGCTGAGGGCAGAGTAAAAACGCAGCAGGTGAGGGCAGGGTGCACACCAGATACCAAGTCTCACATTGCCCATTCCTGTCAAGGGAAGTCCAGAGGAGAGCACAGAGAAAAGTTGGGAAACAAGTCGTCTGGAGAATAGGAAGGGTTGAGTACTGGGGAGACAAAATCTTCAGATATGACTGGGTTTTGTTGCTGTAGTGGGTAGGCTAAAAGGAATGCATTTAAACTGTGACAAGGAAAGGTCTTAGGAGAAAGGTTCTAAAGATTAAGCAGTAGCCTAGGTTGCATATGGAGTTTTTGAAATTTTCACTGTTTGAAGGTTTTTAATAACAGATCTGAGCAGGTATTCATAAAATATAGTCTATGAAGCTCTGATAAAGCATGACCACATCCTGGGTGGATTCCTCCCTGTAGGAAAGGGACTGACCTGGACTGTGTGGTTTTGCATGGAGGTAGGTGACCAGCCTTGCATAACTGTCTGCAAATACATCTAGAAAGCAGAGGCAATCAGGAAACTTAGATAGCTGGGCTAGAGAGATACCCATCTCAAACAACGTATTTGTTGTTGCTGATCCTGTCTGCAACAAAGGGATGGATTAGATCAGCTCCTAAGGTGCCTTTTAATCCTGTTTTTGCCAGAATTCAGAGAGTAAAATGTTTATTTTCCTCTAAAGGGTGTACAATTTGTACAGATTTTATAATAAAATAACTACTGAACAATTACTCTAGTCTATAGTTGTACATCTTCCTCAGGCGCTACTGTGGTAACTTTCTAACCAATAACAAAACCAGAAGGAGAAATGTACAGAAGAAATTGGCTAGAATACAGTGAAAGATGAGAGCATGAGGTTATTGCTATTATTTTTTCTTTAGAAACACTTCCATCTCCAGCTAAATTGCCCTGTGGCATTGTCTGCACTACCATTATTACTTGTACAAACAATTCTGCATTATTCTTTTGCTAAGCTATTATAGCAGGAGATAACAGTATAGATAGCTTTTGTGTTGGAGAAGGCTTACCCTCAGAATTGAGCCTAATTATTTACTTATCTTTCAGTCAGATAATTCTCCAAGAGTTCATACTTGTTTGCTAAAACAGTAATTTCAGTTGTCACCTTGCTTCTGACATGCTAGTTTTGTTTGTTTGTTTGTTTGTTTCTCCTAATATTTGGTTTCATTTTCTATGTGTATCTTCTAAGCAGAAATAACTCTGTCAGTACAAATATTCCTTACCCTTGGATGCCTAACCTTGGATAAAAAAAAAAAAAAAAAAAACAAAAAAACAAACAAAAAAAAACTCATATACCTCTTAGACCTGAAAATCTTCAGAAAGTTCAGGTTTCTTTCCTTACCTTTTGCTTGGACACCTTTCTTCTTGCTGAAAGAAAATATCAAAACAAGATCACATCTTAGAAGATGTCAAAAAATCAGCATATCCAACAACCTCAGATAAGACATTATGTATTGAAATTAACAACTTAGTGTTGGAAGGAAAAGGAAAACAATCAAGAACAAAACACACCACAAGACCCTGGTCTCTTAAGTATCTTAATCAGTTGTGTATAAAACACCGCATCTGAGCTCCTGGCTAAATGCTGTCAGAACTGAAAAGATTCCAGCTACTGGAATCTGGCCTTGTGTTTTAGAGGTCAGCCATAGGATTTATTCTACTTGTTGCTATCTTTTATGTTGAACATGTTCTACTCACAAATTGGCAAGCTTTGTCTTTGAGAAGCCCCTCTGGAATTTGTGCAAATAGAACTTTCAGTGGTTTATGGCTCTTTTCACTGGGATGGCAAAAATCATCCTGCTGATCCTGAATACTGCTGAAAGGTGCTCTAAAAATGAAGCATTTGAGAATTTTGCTGATACAATTTTACATCCATTTGACATTAGCAAAACTGCATTTTTCTAGCCTGATTCTCTGAATGCTGAGCTTTTTTAAAAAATGTCTCAATAACAATAATAAATAGATATAGTCCAAAAAGATAAGATTTAGCAAAGCTATATGCACCTGAAAGCAGGATCTTGGTAGGGATGTATATATGCTACGAGCTCCTGGGGACTCTGATTCTTATTTTTCTTGTGTGCTCTTTATGACAGTAACTTTGCTTAATAACTGGCAAATACAAGACCTTTCCCAGTGCCTTGCATTGAGTGTGCCAACCTGTAGAGCTAGCCTCCAAGTAGCTGTAGCACTTTCATGGAAACATCTTTCTCAGAGAGTGTTTGACAAAGAATTGTGTAGCAGGAATTTACCATTCCCTTAATAAGATATTCTAGTTTTTACCAAACCAATCTGAATTTTTCCCCAAACACACATTTGTGATGAAGTCAAGTCAAGCTCATTGTAATCAAGTTCAAAGTAAACAAGTTCCCTGTGTGGAAACAGGTACTCTGAAATGAAATGATGAATGAGAGATTTAATGTATTACAAAAATATGATGCTTTTTATTTTAGTTGTCTGATAAACCCACAATATAACAAGTGAAATTTAATTAAAACTACAATTTAGTCTAGTTCTGTTAAACCAATATTCTTATTTGCATTTTAGGTTTCACCAAGTTGTGGAGTGTGGTCTTCTTTTTCATTGCTTTTATCAATAGACGGAGAGGGAAAGCTCTAGCTTTTTTTTTGTTGTTTGTTTGTTTGTTTGTTTGTTTAGTTGGATTTTTTTTTTTGTTTTGGGGGGAAGAAGGGGGAATGTGTTCCTCCTACACCTCACACACTCCCTCATATTGCTTTGTTCTGTTTT
This sequence comes from Oxyura jamaicensis, assembly GCF_011077185.1. NCBI lineage: Eukaryota > Metazoa > Chordata > Aves > Anseriformes > Anatidae > Oxyura > Oxyura jamaicensis. Next base: position 1,262,940 of record NC_048901.1, on the reverse strand, counting down.
ATTGTCTTTCTGTTCTCGGAAGGTTTGAGAGGGGCAAGAATTTTTTAATGGAAATGAAACAACTAAAACTTGTGTTTGGTTCAGGCAGGTGGAGGACTCTGGGGAAGGGTATAGAATGAAAGAAGTTTCAAATTCAAATTCTCAAGTGCAAATAATAATTTTAAAATTCTCTTCAAAAGAAAAAAGCGGGATAGGTTGATATTTCATAGAAGCACTAGTTAGATATGGAGAAATCATAGCTTTCTTTTTATGAGAGAACTGCAATACCTTCATTTACTGCTGGAGTAATTTTTAACCACAGACATTTAAAATGCAACTGAATAACATGAATTTTCTGAAAGTGTGACCTTCATTCTCTTTCATGTCTGAAATTAACTGTATTTACTGGGGGGAAAAAAAAGAAAAAAAGTAGATCTATCTGGGTACATAAGTATATGCTTACAATTACGTAAGCATATACTTTCTAGTACTAAGATAATTTTTAAAATATATTGCATTTCTAGCACTGAATTTAGAACTTCTTAACATAATTGGACTATATAATAAGAACTGCTGTCATTATCTTTAATGCAAGTTACAAAAGACCGTGTTTAACTCATTGAAGGCAAGCAGTGATCCACCTGTGGGTGAGCCATGTAAGCACATTTTAAAGTATATTTGTCATGGGTGAAGAGCTGATGGACAGGCAATTTTTGAAAGTATTAAAGACACTGGGAAATTATTTCCCAGTGTATCTGTGATGTTAATATTTTGATATAAATTATGGGTAAACCTCAAGACAAAGCATAGACCCACCTCTTGTTCTACCCATCTTCATCAACTTTACAAAGTCAGAATGTAACCTATTCCTAGCTGTTTCCAGATTTCAGCTGTGTGCTTTAACCACAAGCTATCATTTGCTTTCTTCCCACCTCACACCTGTATTTCTTCACTCCCCTTACTTTTACCCCAAGTTGACCAGAAGTAACTACCAATAGACAGGCAATATGTGGCTGCTTTACTATGTGTTTCAGCCTCCAGCAGTGATTGGGACCTTCTAGTATGAAAGACTAAATGCACCTTGCTGGAAATAAGCATGAAATACTGAAGCGATGGAAACAGTTATGTAGAATTACTGTTTGCTTCAAACCCAACAGTGCTCAAAGATAGAAAAATATCTGACATGTTAAGGGACAGACTTGCTTGTGAATCTCTTTTATGTAAATAAAGAAGAAAACAGAGAAGAGGCTTCTACCTTTGAGGCCACTGAGAATCAGATAATAAAGTATTCATATTCTAACACTTTCTCATTTTATCTCTTACTGGCAGTCATTCTCTTAGAAAAATCTGGACTAAAGGCTTTTCAAGAAATCTGTTCTGAAGCAGTTGTTTATTAATGTGTCCAATTACATTGCATTCTCAGCTTCTGGTGGGAAGGAAGGGGGGGGAAGATGGATGGCAAGTAGCTGAAATTAGCTGAAATGAAATGCTCTTTCTAATTACATAATGTTAGGAATGAAAATGATTTGTTATGTTGTGACTTTAAGTCTTTATTTCAGTTCCAATAAACCTTGCATAAAGTTCTCATTATTCTGAAAAAGATTTGTTATAGCATTGTAGCAGAACTGATTATTTTAAACAAAAATGATACAAAAATCTATCAGGACTCTGAGAGTACAGGACACAATTCAACAAATCCCTACTTTCTTCAAGGCATGTTTCCCTATGGAGAACAAGCTCATAAGGACTCAAAAAGTTCAAACTATAGTTACTTCTCCCTCACCCGTGCAGGAATGCAGTCTTTCTGTCTTTGGTGCTTGTGTTTTTTTCAGTACTTTCCCTGTAACATCTCTATCCTTTATGATCTTGGTATGTGTGGAGAGGAGATTGTCACCGTGTTTCTGCAGAGCACTTTTTCCATTTAAACAAGCTGTTCTTCAGGGAATGGTTCCAGATGTCCAACAAAAATTACTCAGAAGCTTGTTGTACTTTGAAAATCTATCTTTATTGTGGAAAATAACTCCTGTAGAAATTTGACATCCCAAAGAGTTTACACTTCCTAGAACATGGTAACTGGAAAGTCTTTGTGGGCTTAAGTCTTGATCTCATAATGGAACTGAGGATCAAATATGTAAAGTGGAAGAGAAGCAATTGCTTATTAAGCATGTTTAATGGTATCCTGGTTCTCAGTCCATTTATTTATTTATTTTGTTATCTTCTAAAGCTTTTGGAACATTAAAAGATATATTATCCCCTTCATCTGTACTTTCTTCTGCTACAGACGAATCCTATGGACCAAACCTTTACAGTTCAGTCTTCATGACTCCACAATTAGCTTCTGGGTAATATCCTCCTATAGAACTCAAGACATATCACAGCAGTTAATATATTAGGAAATATCTTGTTTGAAAAAAGAAAATTTTACTTTAAGACTACTATCAGATATAGTTTCTTTCTTGTCCATGTAACTTGGCGAGTGGAGGGCACGCAGAACATTGATGTATGCAAGCTATGTATAAGTATGCCCTCAAGAAAGTACATGGTTTCTGGAAAATGTTGAAGCCTGTTTGGGGTTGGGCTTGTGGCTTACTCTGAATTGAGGCTATTTTTAAATGATGGGTCCAAAATGTTAATTATCATAAAAATTAATTGTAAGACATTTTGATTTAATGAACTTGTCTGGACCCACATCTACAAAAACAAACAAACAAAAGCCAAAACAACAACAACAAAAAAAGGCAAAAAAAAAGATCAAGGTCAGTGGCTGAAGGGAAGGAGTGGACAAGATCAGACTTGTTTTTATTTCATTTCTGTCATTCTAGACTCTGTGAATCCCCTAGTGCTTGGATGCAAGCTGTATAAAGTTTTGCATTTTCATGTTTCAGTGTAGTAAGTGTCTGTTAAATAACATCTCAATTACAAAATTAGTTTTAATAAATTTGGTTGCTCTTCTAATGCTAGTAGTAGATAAAATTGCCAATATTTCAGTTACTCCTTAAACAAGATTAGACATTGTGAAAACTGTTTTCAGAGCCTGATTTATACTAAAGGAAAGAAATGTTTTGCATAATTTGAAAAAGTTTACCTAAAGGCAATATTTTTTTAAATTATATCATTCTCAATAACTAAATACCACTACTTATATCTTCCTGACTTTCTTTTAGTAGAATTACTATCATCCAGTTTTTCAGTGTTAAATGATATATGCCTTTAATTAACTCTCTCTTGAAGAAGTCTACTTAATACATCATGAAAAAAATATATATATATTTTAGACAAGCAGGTTATTTTGTCTTTCCAAGCTACTGTTAGGGAGATAAGAGATTATTTTGATACGACATTGTGCAAATAACATGCACACTTCCTTCATCAGAATAAAACAAACCATAAAAATCCTACCAGGCCATTCTGCACAGTCAACAGATTGGTTATATTCTTTAAACAAGTCTTATTTAGCAGGAATGTATTTGAAGGACTACAAATACACATACAGGAATTCTAATACAAAAATGCCATTTAAAAAAAAAAAAAAAATCATTCTGATAGCCATCACATTTTTACCACAAGCAATTTATAAAGAAGCAGTTGAATTTAAATATGCTATCTATTTCAGGAGCTAAATTTCCAACAGTGTATGAATAGTTTTACAGCTTGGGAAGGAAAATATGTCTTTTGAATATGAACTTTATTCTGTGTGAGCTGTAGTCTGAACAACTGTGAATGTTTCAAAATGAATCAATTCCAAGTTCTCAGTTACTTCCCTTTCCTCATTAAAGTCTTTAAGTCTTGCTTCAAAACCACACTTGACAAGTTTATAAAAAACATCAGTGAATAGGAGAGAATATTTTTGTTCTTGTTAAAATTGTCTTGCTAAGTAAATATTGATTGGGTGCTGCAAAACCCCATGGCTGAATTCATCGCATCTGAAAATGAGGGAAGGAAAAAACTGCCTCGGGCTACTATAACTTATATACATACGATGAACAAAATAGTCATGCACAGTACTTTCAGCTGGGATGCTGGTAGAAAAGGAGTTCTTTTGAGCAAAGTCCTTTGAACCCATTAAATTTCCTCTTCCTCTTGCAGGATTATTGATTAGACGCACTCTGACTGCAGGTCTGCAGTCTGGTGTTACAGACCTGCTGGCACTGTCAGCTCAGGTGAGAGCTGCTGTAGCTTCACAGTGGTTGTGGTGGGAGAGCTGGGCTTGAGCTAAGTGCTTTAGTTGATCTTTTTAGCTCTTCTCTTCCATGTTTTAAAAATACTGAAAATCTTATCCCATCTCTTGTCATGGGGATTTGCCACATCATACAGGTGGCTTCCAATACAAGCCTGGAGCTTCACCAGGCTGGAATTGCTTTCAGTGGCTTACAGAAATGGGGAGTGCTAAAAGGAAAATTTTCTCCATCTCTTCCAAATAGATGCATATTCAGAAGCTGATTATATAAATTATAATGCAAAACTAATTTATAGTTTAATTTTTAGTTATGGACAAGCAGATCACCTTTACGTAAATGCAATGGCATGAATTTCAAACATCAGTTATGTCTCTGAAGAAGAATCTTTTTATTTTTTTTTTTGAATCTTTTTATGTCTGTTATGTCTCTGAAGACATCTTTATGTCTTGTTATGTCTCTGAAGAAGAATCTTTTTATTTTTTTTTGTGATCTATATTGGTAACTGTATCTCTTTTTCTTTTCTTTTTTTTTCCTTTTTTTGAAAATAAGGCATTCAGTTATGTCTTTGTTAAATAAATATGAAATATTTATTTAACAAATATGAAATATTTATTTAACAGGCTGATTTTCTCAGGCTGATTTTCTTTCCCACTCACTATTATCTTTGGACATGCTAAGGAAAAAAAATGGATTAGATTCCTACTGGGCTTAAGGTCAGATTTCTTTCTGGTTTCCTGATCTGTTTTGGTTGAGTAAACGTATAAATGTGCATTTTTAGGCACTTGAACTTAGAACTTCTCTAGCAAGTTTTTGCCTCCAAGTTTCTCCTAACAGTGGAAACTAATATACCAGCTGTAAAAAAGACAGGGCTCTTTCAGTTTTTGAAGTTGTTCAGTAGCTGTTTAGCCTTTATGGTTTTAAAATTCCAATATTTTACTGTGATAAGTCTTTCTGAATTTAAAATCATTCCCTATTTAATAGTCATTTAATAGTCATCATGAAGTTTCAGAAATTTAGTGGCAACAGTAAGAGAAAGCTTGTACTGCAACTTGCAAGTGTGTAAGTAAAAGAGAGGATGCAGCTTATTAAATAAGCTTTTTTTAATTACATGCAAACAAGCCTCTTGATCTTGTTCAGTCATGCCTTGAAAAAGAAGGCTAAGTTGCATGAAAATAGACAATGTTTGCTTTCCAATCATAATTTCTTGTGAGCTGCTTTTCTTTTCTTGCCACCTTCCTTTGAAATTCCACTGTGCAACCTTGGAAACCCTTCAGCAGTTGTCTGGCTCTGCCTCCTGTCTTCTCTGTTCCACATTCACCTGCTGGCTGTTTTTTCTCTTTTTGGCATCCTGACATAAATTTTAAGGGAAGGTGTTTTTATTTCTTTATGATATAGTTGAAGTTTGCATATAATTATTTGACATTTAAAAGATGTATGGGCTAAGTTTTCTGAAACACGTATATTACCGTGTTCTGACAAACAACTGGAGGTAGCTGCTCCCCTTTGATTTACCAATGATTTTTTATTATATTTCATAATACTGACAATAGCAACTCAATCCAGTAATCTTTTACAAGATAAAAATGAACAAAGCCACAAATGTTGTTTTTGTTTGTTTGTTTGTTTGTTTTCCATGAGTCTCATCTATCTGCAACCATTATGCTAAACTATACTTGTCTTAAAAGAAACAAGTCTTTTCTGTTGGCTTCATGCGTTTCATAAATCCTGAGATCAATAAGTGATAAATAAGTAATGTCATAGCATCAGATTAGCTCCAAAGATGCATTAGTACTAGGAATAGTGTCTGCAGTAACTAATCAGCTGTAATTATCAAAAAGAAACAAATGTATAACTCATGGAAAATGTGAAGTCCTAGACACCATATTTTTGTGTGTAATACCCTTAGCATGAGGCCTGAATAATGCGCAAGAATCAATCCATTATAGTCAAGGGTGTGGAACAAAACAAGTGAGCAAATGTTGCATATCACACAAAATATTAAGAAATTTTGAAGAAACTCGTCCAATACAAAAACACTTAGCTTATTTTGACAGTTCTGCAAGCACTTCGTACCATTACAAGTTTTGTATTCATTTGAATTTTGGGGTTGGTTTGAGCCATCTTACTTCCTCAGCCTGCTTCTATTGAGGAAATGTATTTAGGGATCTTGTTCAGGAAAACAGATTAGATTATGTCAGAGTACTTTTTTCCCCTTTCATAATTACCAGATATGAATATATCCTTAAATATCAAACTGTGCTTTCCTGAGAGGAATTAAAATACAAAATATTTTTAACTTCTCCGGTTAGGTTCACTGACTGAACTGGAAGTGAGTGGTTTTTGTCTGTCTGCACTAGTTTGCTTATCTTGGAGAAGCATTTTGTTGGTGCCCTTGAACTAAAAGTCACTTGCATCACTCTTACTGACTGCAAGGCACTAGTAGATCTCCTTTTAGGGTCTTTATTTTAAATACCATTTATGCAGCACAAAATATGATTCATTTTTAGTTATTATCTGATATACGCTAATCCCCAAGGCTGGTATCTGTGTACATTTTTCATCACTCTGAGACACAGCATGTTAGTGTTTTCTGATTGCCTTGTTTTTAAGTTAAATTCACCAAGAAAAGTTCCCTGAAGATCTAAATTGTTCCAAAAGGTTTTGTTTTGTTATAACAAGGCATCCCTTTTCACCCACATAGTCCTGTCCCATTTCATGATTGCTTTTTTGCCATACCTCTTATTTCTGAAACATATGGTAAAGCTTAGCCTCTAATATTGAAAAGATTTTAATTCTGTTCCCCTTTCTTTTCATCACATGCATTACACACAACAGCCCTTTCCTTCTATGTACAACAAAATAAAAGGTTGTCTCGTAAACGTAAAAATTGACTCATGTTAGACTAGCAGGGTTTAGTACCTGGGTCAAAGGCTGACTTTCCTGTGAATGTCACTTAGAGCCATCTGTCCATGTAAGATGCTTTCCCTGGCCCAGTGCCGCAGAGCCATGCAGCAGACATCAGGCCAGCTGCCTTCAGTGGACGTTTAGCTGGGTGAGTCTGAGCAAAGGCACTTCCTCAAGAAAGTATGTTGCCCCCATGATCTGACTCTCAGTTCACTTGCATCTAAAAACAAAGGCAATGTTTCATGACTATGCCTGTCCTCCTCACCCACCATTTAGATTTTTCATACAATTAGAAGAATCTGGTTGTTTCAGATATGTTACTTGCAAACTGGGTTTCTGGATGTGTGATTCAGCGTTGTTCTAAGCTTCAGGGAAGATTTAATGCTTTTTTATCATACCTGTGATGGCTTTCAAAGCCAACATAGGTGTTCAGGAGTTGGTCAGTGCAATGGCATTGTTGCAAATCTGCTGAGTTTCACAGCTTTTAAATCACCATAACTGAAAGAGAAATCTAGGGATTAATGCTTTCATTTCTTCAGAAAAAAAAAAAAAAAAAAAAAAAAAAATATCCTTAAGGCTATGCAGTGAACAGGACAAATTTATTGTTGCTATGTACTGAGCCATGATGTAGCAAGAATATCCTTAAGCTTTGAGAAATAGCTCTAGAAATGCATCACCAGATATTATATTAGAAAGCACACATTATAATATTCATTACAGTAGTAGAATGTGAACTGCATGTTATTGTAAAAGAAAATCCAATTTGCTGCCTACTGCCTTCAATTTGGTTTTGACAAGTACTCAATCTTTCGCTGTATTTTGCTTTCTACATTTATCTTCTTGGGCATGTTCTGTAATGTCTGCTTAGGGCAAAAACAATAATCTGTTCATTTAATTTACTGAAAAAGCTCATGTACTCTCTATGCTTACTAGGTACAACAATATGAAAACAAATCCCAGTTGCTAAAGATCCATTTGACAGTATGAAATAGATTCTGACTTTTTAATTTAGGCATAAAGCTGCAGAGGGCATATAAGGGATGCCGTTTATTTGAGAGTGGTTGCAAGGGAGTGATCTACAAAATCCTATATTATTTTTACCAGTGATGGATGAATCTAAGAGGGTACAAAAAAGTGGTGTTTGACCCTTGCAGAAGAACTCTAGGAAACATCAATTTTATTGGGCTTGGTTAAAAATCTGAGGACTTGAGTTCATCACAATTTCTGTAATCGGTGTTTCCTTCAAATGGAACATATTTTTAATTAAATTGCAGTTTGTGAGCTGGTAATTTTGCTCACTGCTAACCCTGGGAGGGGAGGAGGGAAAAAGAATGGTGATAGGAATTCAATCAAATCTTAACACTTCTGTTGAACTGTGCTTGAAACAATAATATATAATCAAGGGAAACTCATCTTTCCAAAATTGTTTTAGATCTACGGTGTGGTTTGCTTTATATTCTTCCTAAATAATCACCTGAATTTGTCTAATAGCCTTTGTCTGGAAATCTCAAAATATAATGTTTTATTTTGTTCATGGTACTTTGAAGGGTGGTAAAAATACATCTCTAATTTTTGTTTTAGTTTTTCCTCAGACACAAGTGTGATTTTTTGGATAAGCTCTTCACATTATCTAAACCATAAACTTCTCCCCTGGCCTACTCCCCAAGATATATGTCTCAGATTTTAGAAAATAAAACTTTTAGAAATGTTTGCTATACAGCTCAAAGAATCAGGTAAGCTGACCACTCGGACCTAGAGAACAATTTTAGACAAATCCTGCCAACTTCTTCCAGAAAATAAGTGAACAATTAAAAGTATCATAAAGTTTGTTCTTTACAGTGCTGTTAAACCTGATGTCACGTTCCTTCAAAGAGCATAGAGCATCATCCTTCCTGCTCCTCATTTATAGCTGAAGGGAGCCCAAATGAGGTTCATTATTTTTTCCTGGGATAAGAGTCAGGCTGATACTAGCAGCTATACCATGGCCTTACACATTAGGGATTGCTTCAAATGATGGCTGAATAATTGCAATTATTCTTCATCTCCGCAAACTTGAAGGAGACAACAAAGTCTCAGGCAAAAACAACTACTGCCACATTGCTTGTCTAGCTGGTTTTGCAGAAGCAAATACTGCCTGGGACAACTTGATACTTCTCAGACCCCTGAAGTTTCCATTCTTGGTAGGCAAAATATATCTTTAAAGTTGAGCAGAGCTTTGTTCCATAGCTGGAATTATTATTTTCATTTTTATTATTTTTTTTTTTTTTGCCCTTCAGAACCAAATATACCCATTCCTGCCAAAGTAAAATTCCCATTGACTGAAAATATAATTTTCCTAAGCTAGCCTACAGGATTTGACCATCTGGGAGCTGGTCTGCAGGCTTTTGATTTACTTCATATAAACGTCTGATCTGTTTTATGATCTTGTGAGCATTTTAATTTTTCTCCACTCAAGCATTCGGTCACTATGGAGATAGGTGTGATTATAGAAACTATAGTGTCACATGTGCTCTGTAGTTCTGCTCTCAATCAATACATTTGCAACTGAATACAACTATTCCCACATTGTCTGAAGTTTCCCCAAAGGCTGACATTTAGACGCAAATTTGATTCTGACAATACCACCTACCTGCTGCATTATGCCAGAGTTTTCCAGGATGTTTTTGGCATATAAATTTCTTCTGAATATCAGCATTTCATTTATTGGTGTGTCCAAAGCAGTTTCATTTGTGATAGGGATGAACATGTTGTGACTGAAGCCCGATTTGGATTATCCAGGAAAAAGGTCCAAGTTTTCTGTCATCTCAATCCCTGATAGGCTCAAAATTTAGGAGACCTTTTAGCGCATATTTTCAGAATTAGGTACTGAAAATTGTGACTGATGACAGCAGTCATTAATATGGGGACAAAAGCTCCCAAACATTCCTTGCCATGTCCCAAACCTCTGCCCTTCACACACGTCCTTGTAAGAAAGCTCCTTTGAATGTGCTGTGTGAAAAGGAGTCAAGAGTAAGGGTGCCAGGCCCAAGGCATTGCCACCTCAGTGTCTCTGCAGAGGCACAGACTGAAGAAGACATTTTTGAATCCTTTTGGTCTGAGACCATTAGTCTAGACATCTGCATCCTCTGAAATTAAGGTACTAATTAAGGTACTAATATTAAGGTACTCTAAAAGAACAGGATTTCTTCTTCTGTTTGATGGTCCTCTGCTTTAAAGTCTAAATTATTTTACTTTGCTAGAAATTATTCAACCTATTTCCTTTTGGATGAAGTTGTTAATTCTCAGACAATCTGGAAGTGCAGAAAAACTTCAAAACACACTCCTTGGTGATTTAGTCTTGTATGTCTTCATTCTGAATCAGCCTAACAGTCCTCCTCTCATCTGTTGACTTCCATCTCTATTTGTTCTAAGCTTTTTGACACAGAGAGCCTCTCACAGTAATCAATATTGTAATCATATACAGTAATTGTGCAAGATAATTAAATAACAACTCTATTTCAAATCAATTTAAATCAGTCTGACTTTCAGAAATGATGGTTGCTGCACTGTAAAACCAGTGAATAAACCCTTTTGAATCCTTAAATCAATCCCAACTTTGTTTCTTCTTAATCTTCAGAAAGCAATTCCTGCAAATGTCAATACTGTCCTAATAGAATAGGTGATGATATCTCTGTATATGTTAGCTTCAGAGATACACTTGTGTCAGATCCATTAAAGGAATATAATTGCTGCTTTTCTACACGTCACAGACAGGAGTGGAGGTTTGGCATGGTGCTTGAGATAAGGCATGCATTTACTGCAGTGGTTAAGGGTTAGTATCAACATAACTGGATTTCTCCTATGTATTGTGTATTGGAGATATATGGCAGCATCTATAGGTTTTGTTAGATTACAGACAATATTATATGATGTTCAGTATAGATATTTTTGTATGGTAGGTGAGATAATTTATATATATATACATATATTTATATATACATAGTAATGATTTGTGGTTTTTCGTCTGTTGTTGTTTGGTTTGGTATTAGGGCCCAGTTTGTACCTGTACTATATGAATACACGGGTAGGACAGATTGGAAAGAACTGATATAACAATAGGTTACAGACCAATTCAACAGTGTAACAGAAACCATCTCTGCTGATTCCCATCTCAGAAACCCTGTGCAATATGTAAAAATGTTTGTTCTTTCTTTTTCTTGTTTGAGAGTCTGCTGTTACCAGTCTATGAGCATCAAATATATTTTTCAGGTCATGAATTCACAAGGAGGTTTGCAATAAAGTAGCTGCTAATACTTATTCCTGGATGATGTTTGTTTAGATGCCCCTAGTCATATACAATCCTGAATATAAATGTAACTGTCACAAAATTATTGGTCTTTGTGTTTGTCTGGTGGTAGCAGTCATTTTATTCATTTATATAGGTTTTGTATTAAAAATAAATGCAATCATAGTGGAAGGAAGAACCGGAATTAGCAGGTGCCATTGCTGTACATAGCCAACTACTTGTCTGGTTATGAGAGCTTGCATGATTTGCAGTCATTGAAAAATAAAAATCTAAATTACTAAAATTAGTAGAAAATATATAGTATTTGTGTCTTGTTCAAAAGCTGCAGCTGGCAGAGACAATTAGTCTGGGTCTAATACCCACGAAATACTAGTTATGCCTTCCACTGAAACACTTAGCTGAGGCTGTAATATGCTTTTAATAAGACTCAGAGTCCTAGCATCTGAAACTTCATTTCCAGATAGTATCATAATTTGCCTGCACTTTTCATGGGAATTGAAAACTGTCACCAATTACATTGTTTCCCAGGTAAAATTATAGCTATGGCAGGGATTTGAACAACAGCTATTTCAAGGCATATTCAGAGCATCTGGTGGGCTGAGCTTCTCTCAGCTCAGATTGCTGCCACTGAGTCTGCAGTGTTGCAGAAAGACTGTATTAGAAATAATTGACAAACTAAGATTCACTGGTGGCACAAAAGTATCCAGGTAAATGAATCCAAGCATGACTAATACAGGTTGTATTGGTATGAGAGCCAAAAATATAAAAACAGAGGAATGTGAGAAAGTAGTTGTAATTTGGCTGTGGTGTGGTATCTTTAATGCAAAAGGGAACTTACAAAAATGGCAAAAAGGGCAGATGGCTTTCAAAAACCTGTAGCAATAAAATCAGTTGTGCTAAAGTGCTGAGTGTGTTGAGATTTAGTAGGGGTAAAAAAATGAAGAGGTTCTATAAATACATTAGTTGAAAAAGAGAACAGTGAAATGAGTCAGGCTATCAATTAATGGGAATGAGAGAAAATAGTGGAAGCTGGGGAGGAAGCATTCCAGGTCCTCTTTCTTCTATCTTTGCAGAAATGTTAACAGTGACCAGATACTTATGAGTCTAATAGGGCTTTAAGAAACAGCCAAAACAGGTTTCTCAAAAGTAATAGTATCAAACTGATTTATTTTCCTTCTTCAGTAGAAAGCTAGCTATCTCAAAGGGTATGCTGTACTGGAAACTTGGATGAAGCTTCCTGTCCTGTCTGCTGACATGTTCAGAAGCAATTGATAGACAGACAGCCTGGAGAAAATGCCCCTCAGGTGGAGTGGTCCTGTTGACTGGGAGACTGTAACTGAACGGCAATAATTGGCAACGGGTCTTTCAAGCTTCTATAAGGGTCTTAGGATAAGACATTTTCCATTTTTAATATCTTTCCCCTTTTTATTTCTCCTCTTCTCCTTTTTTTTTTTTTTTTTTTTTTTTTTTTTTTTTTTTTT
>NC_048901.1:1244890-1250013 GCF_011077185.1 Oxyura jamaicensis | reverse complement strand
CTTTTTTTTTTTTTTTTTTTTTTTTTTTTTTTTTTTTTTTAGGTTTAGGAATTTATTTTAGGTTTTGGAATTCATTTTTGGTTTAGGAATTCATTTCTTCACGTTTATTGTGTTTAAATATGATTAAAATTCTCCTCAAGTTGGTGACATGCAGCACAGTGAATGAAGATGTACAGTTAGATGATGTTCTTTTTGCTCAATATCAAGGCAGAGAGCAAGAAGAAAACCAGGGTTTGCCTCCATTAGTTTGAGCAATATATATATATATATATATATTAAGTCTGTTTACTTAAAATGTGAGATGAAGAATTTTGTTTTTCTTTATACAGTTCTAATAAGCAGATTAGAGGAGGTCAGATAAGTGGGAAAGGTGAGTCGACATTTGTTCTTTCAAAAAAAAATGGGCTGAAGGGAAGTTGAAGGAAAGCTAAGAGAGGGTGGAGAACTCCATCCAGTCTGTATGTCACTTGGAAAATAAGTTCTCATACAAGAACGTTCCTGTTGCATGTTTCACTTTAGTATTCCTGTCAAAAACAGTAACTGCTGATTAACAAAGATTAACATGCCTTTGGCCACAAGTAAGTTTTTCATTTTGTTATTTTTGAGCTTCTCATCTTTGTGATTAATAATTTGTCAAAAGGCTTGAATTCTGGACTCAAAATGCTAAATACATTAGTAATTAGTGCTCTGCAAAATAATGTTATAAACAGAATACCCAATGAACTTTCATATGTGCTGTAAAATACAAAGACCTTCAGAAGGAGGAGGAACTAACTGGTGTAGGACAGAGGGAAATGGGAATGCCTGTGTCTGGAGGCTGACCCTGACAGAGGAATGGGGTCTGCTTCTGGCCCCTTCCTCACCAGAGTTTCAACCCAAGCATAAGTATATAGGAAAAGCATGTTTTCTTGGATTATAAACTGCTTGCTTGGAGATGTGAAGCACCCAGTCCAGGACTGAAAGAGAGAGAATGGAGACTGGGAGCTGGGAAACAAATGAGAAAGGCAGGGTCAGTTACACTGAAGACTGTGGGTAAAGCAGGTGTTTGCCATTTCCAGCCCCAAATGGGGCAGTGAATTCCCATGCTTGTTCACAGTAAAAGTATAGCCCATTACAGAAACAGCTCTTTAAAAATATATATAGCATAGTACATCTTGGAGAGCAAGTTTTTTTAGTGGGACTGGCAGTAAGCTGGTGAGATGGAAACATGAATAGGTAATATTTTAAATGTAACCAGTTGATAGGCTTAAATTGGTGCCATTAAGCTGTTATTTTCTACATTTCAGAACTTTTTTTTATACTAGAGAGTACAAAAGCTATGGTTTTATAGTTATATCATGAATTTATAAAAATCTGTGTGTGGGGGGGGGGAAGTGTTTTTTCCCTTAAGCCAACCTGTGAATACGTAACTCACTGAAAATTCTGAGAGAATACACTCATTATTATCACTTGTGTTATTTTTCTTGAAAGCTGTTACAAATTCTCTCACTAAAATGGGATTGATGGTCTTTCAGTCACCCATTAGACTCAAGAGTTTTGAATGAAAATAAAAAAAAAAATCACTAAAAAAGTGGTAGTTTCCTATTTAAAAAAGTTAACTTGGGAATAATTGCATTCTTCCAAGACTTGTAGAATCCATATTAACATCCACTGATACTTACGGGTTCTGAAAATCAGTATTTTTCAAACTTTTTATTTATCAAATAGTTGCAAAATTTTCATGGAAAAAAAAATCAGAACGCAAGTGTACCTGTAAAGCTCTTCATTTACTGTCACAATTAGGCTAAGCTTTGGATAATTACTGTTGCTTTTATTTTAATTTATATTAGTTGATCAATTGTTTGTATAGGAAGACATACTGTTGTTTTATTCTTCTTTTAATGTGGTAATTATTTCATGGTCACCAGTTCCTATGGCCACTGGATGTGACAAAGAGAAACACCGCTAACATATTAGATCTTGCATCTGGTGCTCCTCTACTTCAGAGCTGAACTCTCAGCCCAGTTGTATTCCAGTTAAGGAAAAATGTTAGCTATTATTTTTCGATGGAATAGATAACTGATGGTGATTGCACCTTTTTTGGACTTAGCTAAGTAAACAGTTCAGGTACTCATGCCTGTATGACATTTTTTCTTTATCATACTGGTGAGGTATTCAGTCTTTTATTATTTTTTAACTTGTTTTATTTTAAAATTAAAGATATCACAGTTGATGACTGGTGCCTTATTTTTTCTGAATTCTGCAAAATTCAGATTAAATTTGAACATTTTACTGAACTCCCCTGGCTTCAGAAAAGGCAGGTGCTGGTTTGGATCCATGCAGGGAATATCTTTTGCTTGGACTTCAGAGACCTCACACGTCCTTCCCTCATTTTTTGCAGAAGATCCTGCAGTGCTGATTATCCTCCCAGTCTCTGGGAAAGTGGCTACCATGTGCCAGCACACTGCGAATTTCAAAGCTGGCATGGAGTGCCTGCCCTCCTGCTGAGAGGCCCTCATAAAAACAAGTTGACCTCAGTTAAATTACCCAGCAGCCTTGGGAAAAATGAAGAGAGGAGAACAATTGCTAACATGATGATGTCAAATTCATCATTCTACATCAGTGCAACTGCTGTTGCTGCAATCAAGGAAAGACAGCAAGGAAATTTGGGAGAAAATGCTTTTCCATTTACTTTAACCTTTCTGTCCACACTAGAAAAACATTAACAAACACAAATGTTTAATGGTGTCCTTGCAGTGTTACTGCCTCTATGGAGAATGCATTTCTTTCAGGGTTTCCATCTTTGCTGTAGAATCTGAGAAGCAAAAGTATTCCATCTAAGGTACTCCACAGCTTGCGTACTGGGAGGAGGAAAAAAAAAAAAAAAAAAAAAGAAAAAGTGAGTTACACTCATTTTCCTTTTTAGTATTCAAGGACCTGTAACATACTAATTCAGAAACATTTATAATTCTAGCCATTACTGGAGAATGAAGCAGGAAGCAGGTAACTTCCCTGCCTGTTCCTTCTGTTTTTAGGTATCTTGCCAATTATACTTGATAAACTTTAATGCAAAAAGAGGGAAATTCACACGTTTTCAGTATCTATCTTAATCTTTGTAATATTCCATGCTTGTAAATATTGTCTTCTATGTGTACATAGTCCTGTTGAGGGTTTGCTACCTCAGATTTTTACTTGGAAACATTGTGTGGAGCTATGGAGCCCACTCTGGGGCAGCCATACACAGGCAGGGAGCATCACTGCCAGGAGCTTGTGCTACACTGCTCCTTCAGCACATTGGAAAGGGGAAGTTGGTTTGGAATTGCTGCCTGTGTGCATCTGTGGTGCAAATGAAGGTGATGTCTGGTGCAGCCTGGATTGGTCAGTTTGTGTACTTCTGCTGTCATGTACAGTAGGTCTGTATAGTATTTCTAGATGTCCAGTGTTCTGGAGGTATGGCCACTGCTGTCAACAAGCTTTGGACGTTGTGAAACCAAACGTGAATGCATGTAATTTTCATTCCAAGTGGCTCAGATTGCCTCAGAAGGAAGAAAAATATAGAGTAGACCCAGCCTCAAAGTCTATCTTTCCTTCCATCCTCTCTTGCTACCTCACCACTCTTCCCAGCACAGAGTACTGGGTTTGTTGCTGATCTGCTTGGGAATTGATGCTCTTTTACTGTTTCTACAGCTCAAATTGCCTCATTCTTCTTTCCTTACACCTCTGTAAGAGCTCAAACTGATTTTATATGTGTGGTGCATTATAACATTGTTTAATATATGGTATTACAAAAAGACATTAATACTTTTCTGTGAACTTTAACAATATTCTTTGCATTAATCATGCACTGGAAATGCATCTCTGATGCACAGTGGCAGGACTCTAACAATATCAATATGATTGAATGCTGCCTTTACCAGAAAATGAGAGCAACTGGCTTCCAGTAGGATTTGAAAATGAAAACTCAAAATTTTGTGCCTCCTTAGAATTTTTCAGTGCAAGAAAGAAATTGTTATTTTTCACCACAGAAAAAAAAAAAAAATAGAATTAATGATATGCTGAAGAACTATGCTCTGTTCTTTTGATTTTTCTACAGAAAAGAGTATTTGTATTTTAAAAAATGTTCTATCTTGTATTGACATTTTCAAAAAAAATAGGAATTTTTTAAATAAAATATTTCCATGAAGATAAAGTTTCATTTCAAAATGGCTGAAACAAATCAAATAGATATTTTTGGAATTTTGAAGTGCAGTGGAATTAGATTTTTAATGTGTTTTGTCACCACTGAAATTGCACTTCTTATTTAAAGAAATGTCAGCTAATATTTTTCACCATGATCTACTGTTGAGTAGATATGGATATAGATGTGATAGAAACAAAATTTAAAAAATTTAGAAGAATTGTTTGTTTTAAAGACAAAAAAAGAAAAAAAAAATCAACTGTTACATATGTTTATATTTACCAAGAAAATACTTGCTTATATTTTAAATTCTAATAATTATTAGAAACACTTGCATAATATTAACAACTTTTGTGCTTTTTGTCAAGATATTTTAGATTTATATATTTTTTTAAACAAACTTGTCAAATGATTATCCAGTAATATTTTAGCCACAGGATGCATTTATAACACTGAAATTGGGCATTGTTGCAAAGGACATTAAAATATTTTGCTTTGATACAATAACGAAATATAGATTCAGCTATTCTAGAATATTGAGTGAATTCCTGTATTTCTACATATTTATCAGTGATCTAGTAAATGTTGTGAGTAGTGATATGACAACATATATTGTTGTTATTTTGTTATTTAAAGTAGAAAATACAAAAATATTTTCAGAAGGATTTTATAAGACTTGGTGACTGCAGTAAAATGATTGGTGAAATTCAGCATAGGTAAATATACAGTGACAACAAATTGAGCTCCACATATAAAATGCTCAGGGCTCTTAAATTATCAAGAGCAAGACTCTGTTGGACTGTAGATAGTACTGGTAAAAAGCATCAGCTTGGTGTTTGGTGAGTTTCCAAAACAAGCAACTTTCCAGAAATTGCTAGGGAAGGGAGAGATAATAAATTATTATTTCCTTTAATATTAAAAAAATAAAATAAAATAAAATAAAATAAAATAAAATAAAATAAAATAA
>NC_048901.1:1230849-1244880 GCF_011077185.1 Oxyura jamaicensis | reverse complement strand
AAAATAAAATAAAATAAAATAAAATAAAATAAAATAAAATAAAATAAATAAATAAAGCCAAGTTATACTTTTATAAATACATTGATCATCCATATCATGAATGCCATGTGTTTTTCTGGTGTCTCTTCCATCTCAACAAAGGATATATTGGAATTGAAAAGGTTTAAAGAAAGAAAATAAGGGTGGTCAAGTAGCTTACATATAGGGACAGCTAAATGGGCTGGGGCTTTTTATTAGACAGAAGACAGCTTAGGGAGGTTCTTGGATATATTTATATTTAGTGTTTAAGTTTTTAGTTAGTTTGTAAATACAAATATTTTTTAACATGAGAAGTAATAGTCCTTCATCTTCTTGTCCTTGTGATTATATGTTCTTTATGGAATTGTATAATTCAGGTAAAGATAGTTTGCTGTGATCTAACTTGAGGAGTCAAGTCATCATAATGGTTCAGGTTTGTCCTTAGCAGAAATCAGTGATAAAGCTCCCATTGTGGTTAGGGTTTGGGATATATAAATACACTTCTATGTGACAAGGAAATTCATTTAAAATATGCGGGTTATATCCTGTTCATCACAGTCGGGCAATGTCGCTGTTTGCTTCAGAGGGACTGCTCATTTAAATAAGAACATTATCCATAATCAGCAGGTCCTTTCAAAGCTTGGATCAATGCCAGGCTAGAAGTTCTTCATTCTTATCTCTTGGAGCCAAAGGAAGGAATGAAAAGAGAGAAAAAAAAAATACAATAGCCATTCTTATCAGCTGGTTTAATCAGGTAAGCATTTATCACTCTACTTATTGGAAAAGAGAAGAAAAGTCACTTTTTTTTTTAATCTTCTGACCTTGAAAGGTGACAGGCTGGTTTGTTGTATGACAGGCTCAAAAGATAACCTTCTCTTTCTTTTTTGAATGAAAGGACACAAAAGGCAAAAGAAGAAGGAAACTCAGGGTTCTTTTTACTTTAAGAGAAAGCAGACTTGTGGGAATTGTACTGTCATATGGAAGAGCTTTGGTAGTATCCATGAGAGAACATAGTGCTCATTCAAGTGATGTAGTAGAGAGCCCTTAATATGCCCCCTTTTATTCCCAAAGAACATAAAAAGAAGATGGAAGGAGAATCTACTATCTCTTGTTCCAGTTGTCTTCCAATCTCTACAAGATTTTACCTTTTGTGTAGGGAAAAAGTGCATTTATAAATGCATTCAAAATAAGCTATAATAACTTAACATGCAAGATATATATATATATATATCAGTAAGAACATTTTCAGTTTTAAAGAGAAAATTACAATGGAATTTAGAAATTATGACAAAAATTTGCACTGAATGCTGGGTGGGGGCTCTGATGGTGACAGGGAAAATTTGCACCCTGAAATGCATGCATTTCCCCCACACTTCCAGTACTTAAACCTATTGTCTTGTTATCTGGGAGAGAATGGTCTACAGAGAATTCTAAGGAGAAATTAAAAATAAATAAATAAATAAAAATCCTTTCTCTTTCTCCTTTAAGCTATACAGAAATATCAAACCACATTTTGACCTTATCTACCTGCATTCATTTTGTTTTACTCTTCTATGTAATTGAGGTTATAACCTCACCCTAAATACCCCATGCATTTCCATCTTTTCAATTTCCTCTCCTTTTTTCCATACCTCGGTTACAGAAGATTTCTCTCGCAGAGTGTAATTTTAATTCGACTGTGCTCTGAATGGCCTCAGAGCTAGGATAGCTGTGGAACTTTATAGATTTTTCCTTGTTGCAAATAAATGACATGTGGAAGGCTCCCTCCCTGCTTCAACACTATAGAAGTGTTGAAGATCACAGAGTATTTTGTGTTATATATATGTGTGTTTATTTTGTGTTATATATATATATGTGTTTAGATCACAGAGTATTTTGCAAGGATTTAGTGAACTGTTTGGCAGTTTGACTCTCGGGAATCATAAGTGAAGGAGACAAGAAAGTGGATCTGTATTAAGTAAGAGGTTGGAAGAAATCCTGGGAAGAAAAAGACAAGGAGCATTGCCCCTGTTGATACAACAGAGGAAAAAAAAAAAATCTAAATGCTACTTCATTTACCAAAACATTTGCTTAAATTATTATCTGGAGAAACAAGTTAATTTAATAACTACTAATCCAAGATGAGGTATGTGTATGTTCTATTCTTTGGCATAAAAATTTTCCTTCCTGAACTGTGCCCAAAGTAATTTCTTTTAACAGTTTTGTAGCTTTTAAGCCCTTAGAGTCTATTGTAATAATCAATTCCGTCTTTCTGTGTATTATAGGTTAAGTAGTTTTGGTATCACTTTATAACACCTAGCTAGAATTTAAGTAAAAACTTCAAATTGTAAAAGATCTATCTCTTTTGATAAAGTATTCTAAAAATAATTAACCTTCATAGTTAAAAAGACATACCTTTTTCTAGATGGAACTTCAGCATCCAGTCTTCCAGTCTTCCCTCCTCCCCCCCAAGCCGCCTCCCCTCCCCCCCCCCGAAATTAATCAAAATATCATGAAAATAGATTATGTTAATTCTCTGTGCTTACCCCCCCCCACACTATATATATATATATATATATATATAAATATTTGGGGAAATGGTTACTTAAATTTAAGGTAGATTAATTTGATTGCTCTGCCTTTCAAAATACCTTAACGTAAAGTAAAGCTAAAATATACATATAATTGCAGAAGAGATTTTAAAACTATCACCATCAAAATCAAAACTACCAAAATCAATTTGCTAGGAAAAGGCTTTCTTGTTTTCATGTGTGTTCATTTCTGAAATGGTGGTCAAACCAAGGAAATTATTTGATTTTATTGGCTTCACACATAAATTGAAGTTCTTATTTTCATCATATAGTAATGATGAATTGTAGTATAGTAACTGATCCTGTTCCAGCCTATACTTAGGAAATAAAGACTGTATTTGGTGTTGTGCTTGTTTAGTTGAATAGAAGTATCACTGACCATCCGAGAATGACTTGAAATGGAATTCAGCTTGCAGCTGGAACACTAAGCTTGAAACAATTAAGCTGTAATTATATTAATGGGTAAGAACAATGCAAGAACAATGCACATGCATTATTTCTGTCTCACAGAACAAGACTTAGAAATCCACTTGTGAAAACCTATAATCTTTTCTCTATTTTAAATGCTATTTCTTCCAGAATAAGTCAATTTGTATTTTTTAGCTGGAAAAATTGCTTTCCATGGCTGAATAAAAATACAGTTGCAGAGAAATTAGATATAAGTCACTGTTTCATAGCAGAATAATTTTCTGTCTCATTTTGTATTTGCTCGTACTGAGTTTTTGGTTCTGGTTGTTGTTGTTTCCCCCCCCCCCCCCATATTTTCCCCTTTAGAAGTCTCTCAAGGTTTTTCAATTACTTAGAGATCAAAACTTGGGTTAATGCAGTAAAAAGCTTGGTAATGTATTGCTACAAGTGTTACGACTGGCTAAACAAGTAGACTTTCTGTAACCAAGAACTGACAGCTTGTTTGACAATATTTTCTATTCAGATTTCTTAGAAATCTTGCTTCTCTTGTTTTTAATTATTTTTTTTTTCTTGAAAAATGTTTCAAGCTTAATGTATCCACTTGGATGTTTTCTGGCCTCTGTCCTTGGAGCATCTCCTACATCAGTCTTGGTTTAGAAGCCAAAAGTTGATGGAATTTCCTGGAATTACTTCACTGCAACTGCTTCATCTGTTAGTTTTCAGAGACACAGTGTTTAATTTTCTTTTGGGATTTTTTACACATTGACTTAAACTTTTGTGAATTGGTCTGCTACTCACAACAGACTTCATATGGTAGATATCAGACCTTGCTATATGTGAGTTCAATAACTTACTATTTGAAATTTAAATTATACAAATTACATAATTTAATTTGTTTCCTTTTTATTGCATGACCTACAGTTTCCAAGCTGAAGTCATCCCTGTGTAGGCTGTTCAGTGTTGTGCTGAGAAAAAGGGACGTTTTAGAAAGAAAGCTATCACAGCTGACTGAGCAGGTGGTAGAAAATTGGTGCCTTATACTTTGCTGAAAGTAGGGAGATAAGCTGGAGATATTCCCTGCCCTTTTAATTCCACTAACTCTAGTTTTATTTCCACCAAGTATTAGAGTATATAATAGACTAGCACTGGTATCTTTGCAGGAACACACTCACCACCCCTGTCTCTTTGCAACTACAAATGCACACACACATTCATTCATAAATGCTCCTCTAATATTTAAGGGAGCAAAACTAATATCCCTAAAAAATTCTAAATAGTGAGAGGAAGGATGGATAACAGAATATTTTCTCAGTTTTGTTTAGTGTATATAGGAAGAGCCTCATAGATTTAACCAAGTAACTGTTACCACACCAAGAAACATTGATTTTCTCTTTTACAGAGGAAAACTGAGATAACTGGCACATCCTAATGACAGGCCAGATAAGTTACTACCCTTGCCTCAGCTTTGTTTGTGAAGCCTTCCCATTACATATATTTGAAATTTGTGTATTTACTTGTCTGAAATCTTGAAGGGTTAATGCCTGTTCTAGAATCATAGTTCTACTTGCTCAGGTACTTGCAAATAACTTCTGGGTACCTAATTTTTTTCTGCTTATTGGATCCCGGCTGATTTAAGAGGTTGCCTATATCCCAGGTAAAAAAAAAAAAATGTTTTTTAATTACTCATTTAAAACATTTTCAGGGATCATTTTATTTGATCACCAAATGTCTGGTCTCCAGAAGGTTTATAAATCTCTGTGAGGCTCTCAGTCTTTTCGGAGGTATAATTGCAGATGAGCCCATCTGTTCCCTTTTCATCTCTGTCTTCTATGTTTATCTACCTTTCTGATGTTTGGCAGTATGTGGATGGCAGAGGAGCTTAGCAGTTGCTGAAAAGATGCTAGTGCTTGATATTGTCAGGTCTGAAGAAAATATGTTACAATAAATACATGAATGACTTCAAATTCAGAGTTTGTGAGAAAAAACGGTGAAACATTACAAACCCAATTTAACTCAGAGCTAAACTGATACATCCACCTATAGCATGGTTTAGTGGTGGACTTAGTACTAGATTAAAGGTTGGACTAGATGATCTAGAGGTCTTTTACAATCTGAATGATTCTATGATTCTGTGATTTTCTGCAAGGATAATATGTGTTTTTCAAAACAACTAAATATAGCTCACAACTGAATTCTCTTTTGACTTATGTATTTCAGAAAATAAAAAGGCCATTGCCTGTTCTCCTAACATTCTTCAATATTCTGACATTAGGACATGTTCTATCTGTTGGGTACAGTATCAGTATTATTTGTATTTTACAAGTTAGGACATAATGCATAGAGATTAATGCCCACTCAGTTACATTAGAGCTAAAGGACCTCTGTGAGGCTACAGCAAAAGCTTTTGTCTGAGCAGCTTCCCAAGTGAAGGGTAATTGCCTTGGCAAATGTCAGGCCCATCTTAGATTGTTAGGGGCTAACAGTCTTGTACTCTTTTTTCACTGAGGAATGGTAACAACTGTCTTCCTGAGGCGATGGTTTGTTAGCTATTAAACATATGCAATGTGTTCATCATTCATATTTGTCATATGCATATATGATTCAGTTTGGGAGCCTTCAATCCCTGTTCCTAGAAGAGCGTTTTGTGAGAAGTACTACTATTTGTCCTCTAATTTTCCACTCCACAGTCTATATTTAGACCAAAGCACTAGGCTAGATGTATCTTTTTGCCTGATCCAGAAGAACTGTTCTTGTATTCTTTTGGAATCATTGACTAAATCTTGTGTGCTCTGCATTGCAAGACATTGGCAGACATGCAGCAGGACGTTACTGCATCAGTAAATTAATCTGTGTAACTCCCTCTTTCTCAGGGGCTACAGCTCTTACAGCAGAGTCAATTGGAGTGAGAAATCCTCTGAAATTTATAGTCATTATCTGCAATATTTATCTAGGTATGTACACAGTCCTCAACATCTTACAGCTGTTTTTTTTTTGTTTGGTTTTGTTTTTTGTTTGTTTGTTTGTTTGTTTTGTTTTTAAATATAGTTTGTTTGTTTGTTTGTTTGTTTGTTTTCCTTTGCTTTTACTACCCATCCTCTGTAGGTGCAGAACTAACATCTGCTCATCCATCCACTTCTCTCAGAATTAATTGCCCTTCTCTGTCCCTGCTTTCCTGGTAGCTAGAGAGCCTTGTTCTTGGAGTCCTGCTTCCATTCAGTGTGCAGTTCTGCAACTTAGTACATACAAACTTAAAATATAATATCAGATTAAAACACCAAAAATAAACCTTTTCAAGGTGTCAGTTTCCTCAAGGAGTGACTTGATTTCTGAAATACTAGCATTACAAACCTTATTGCATAAGGGTTTCCTTTTCTCATGAACAGTCTCCAATTAAAGCACAATAACACTGTACCATGCAGCATTTAACCTCAGAGTTATTGCCACAAACTACATGTAACAGTACCAATAATTTTTTATAATTGATTGAATGATGGGTTTAACACAATTCCTGAACACAGATCTCTCCCAATTCTTTATCAAGTAAAGATGATAAAATACATGTGATATTTTTAATTGATTATCTTTTCATTTTGGGGATTGGTTTAATAGTCAAAGACTGTTATTGAGCATAGAATATTAGTGATTTCTGCTTTATACAGATATTTGATGTTATAGAGCTCCTTATTCATAGGTTCCTTTTCTTCTCTGTAACAATGACTATAGAAATTTGATGTTTGGTAAAAGCCAAATTCAGGCTCTTGCATGCAGATTTAATTTGTTGGGACACAAGATAAAAATATCAATTAATTTCTGTCATGTGGTAAAGTGAAAATTAAATAATAGACATCCTCTTCTAATAAAATGAGAGATTACTGGAAAAGGTTATCAACATGCAAAGAAGGTAGCTAAAATTAACAACGTAGGCCTCAGTTGCTTCTATAAGGCAACACTGAGAGTTAAAATGTAGATAGTTAACTCTCTGAGAAAATTAAAGGTACTGAGAAGGTGTTTAGAATTAGATTGAAATGTAGTAGTTGTTTTTTTTTTTCAGTTAACAAGAGAAAACCTTAAGATACAATTTATAAAATGTGACTATTTTTTCCATTAAAATGATTCTTTCTGCATTAACAGATAATAGAGACATCGCTGACACCTATTTTTCTGTATAATGAAAATCCAACTGTGCAGTTTCAGAATTGTGAAAGCTGGCCTAATGGACACCATTTAATTAAATGGGCCCTATAACTGTGTCAGTGATCAGTATGCTGCAGGCCCTTGCAATTTGTAAATCTGCAGAGGAATAGAACAAGGTATAGAATTATAATTTTATTTTTTTCCTACGAAAGCTTGGGGTTTGTAAATCCATCAGAAGTTCCCTCGCAGAATATGGGGCTGTCAGTTCCAATCCTCTCCACTGGAGGACAGTCTGCCATAACTTCTTGCTCCCCGGACTGGCTGCGGTGCTGGGCTGGAAGGAATCTGCCGTAATGTTACCCCAAGGGAGGGAGAGACAGGATTACTGTTCCCAAAACAATTCACTGAAGTTTAGGCCAGAGGCATTATAGGCATTTCTGGGGTTTTCCACACAGGCAAAGTGAATGTCTTCTCCAGCCTTATTTCTTTTCCATGGTACATGGAGATGGAAAATATCAGTAAAAATACAAAGTCCAGGAAAGCAAAATGTCTCTGTAGAATTTGGGCAGATTTATTCAGAGACTTTCCAGGGTTTTACCGGCCAGTAGAGTACTCGTTTGTAAAAATTCTCCTTTTTGCTGGGACTACAAGGAAGCCTGAAGGAACTGTGAACACACTGGAGGCAGAGGTATGGTTAACTACATTGTATAAAATCTGCTGTACCTTTCTCAGTGTTCCAATTCAACACCAACCCATAAGAAAGACATTCCCTGACTTTATATGTTCAGGTAGATTCAGGATATCACAACTTAGTGCCTTGTGGTGCTTGCCTTGCTTCAGTTGTCAGCCGTACCATAATTCTCCGTACAAAATTCAGTCAGTCATCATCCCAGTCCTGGAGTACTGAACAGAATCCTCCTCTTCGCAATATACTCAACAGTCGGGGGAGACTATTTTTTTCTAATTCTCGTCATATTTTTATTTTTCATTTTTTGGTCTTGTATGTGGAAAATAACATTCATTGTGCCTGGCTGTATCTGCAAGCACTTCATCCTTATCAAACAACTTGCCTTAGCCTGGTATTTACTCAGCTTCTGAAGTCATTTATTTTCCTGCAGAGTATGGGCATGCAAAAGGTTGAGAACTCATGTTCTAATTTAGAATACACCTTAGGGATGTGCTCAGCATTGCATCCTGAATGGTGGTGTAATGGTCGAATTATTTAGATTTTAGAGATCAGAACACTTGAGTTCAAATCTTAATGCGGATTTCCTCTTTGACCTTGAATAAATTGCATGTAATCTCAGGCCCCAGTTCCTTGCCTGCAAGATGGAGGTAACTACTGCTGTTCTGCTTAATAGACAAGAACTGTAAAAACTGAGGTATTTCTTTAATGAAAACCATGAGTATACATATTCTCACATCTATTCACAGCCTAATGAACAGGAGGATGCTGATGGACTATACTTTTTCTGCTCTCTGTGCTAGGCAAACATGGGTTTAGAAGCTACATAGCAGATCTGTCTGTGTAATTATCCTTCCAAGTATCTCAGAAACATATTCACTCTTTTTAATATTATGAGAGGTAAAGATAAAATCTTAGTGCTCCTTATGCAGTCTAGGCAAGTCTGTTGTTTGTTTGTTTCTTTTTTAATAGCTTTTATGTAAGAAGCATTTGTCAAAGCTGGCCTAAAAATTAATTATTAGGCAAATGCATGATAAGTAAGGGGGAGAGGTCCTACAAATGAGACTTGAGGAACTGAAGTTCACATTTGGTAATATAAGGTAAATGCTTCAGTGGTTTCATTTTACTCTACTTCTACAAACAGGGATTTATTGTTCTTTCATTGCTTCTCCTTGTCAATGATGAGTAAAGAATTGAGAGATTAAAATTTATCTTAAGAGCCTCAATTCAGTACAAAATTGCACTTCAAGGTAGAGGGAGAGCACTAAATTTGTTTCAATCAGACGTGGTTTTTTTGATGTTGTTGTTTTTTATTCTAGCATTATTCAGTATAACATGCTCAGAAACTGTATGTTTAGGGTGGGGAAAAGCAAACCTAAATTGAAAATTGATTAATCTTTTAAAGGAAAAAAAAAAAAAGAAAAAAGAAAAAAAGAAAAAAAAGGTGTTCCAGCAGTTGAAAGGATGACATTTTCTGCTTTGGATTTATCCTTACTGTGGTCAGATTCTATAATGCATACTCTCTTGCTCTCTCGACAGTGTGTTCTTGAGGTTCTCCAAAATTGATGTAGTTTACAAACACTATTTTTCAGTACACCCCAGCTTCACAAAATACACTTAGCTGAGTACAGTTTGGCATGGGCACTAGCTGTAAAATACTCATTTCTTCTCTCATCTCAGAGCAGCTTGGCTCTATCAGCTGGCTTGTTGGCTGTTTCCTAACCCTGTGACTTGAAGGAAAAATCTGGGGGATGTCTCAAAGCTTCTTTTTACTGAACTTAGAGTTTTATAAGACTCAAGCTTCTTCCTTCACTATTACTATATAAGCATATCAAGTTAGAAGAGCATGAAAAGCATCTATGGTCCTTGCTGTCCTACAGCTGCATTAGCAATCAGTACAGTCCATCCACTTTCAGGGAACATGTCAGTTGTTTCTCAAAAGGGAATACGTTATTTTATTCCAGCATTTTCACGTGTTGTTAGGTATGTAGGGGGATGAGTTTTTCTGAACTACTGAACTTAACCACAAATAAATAAATAAAATACTTCTTCTGTAAAAATATTAAAATATAAATGTGGAATTTATTTTCCTGATTATATTGATCCTTCTAATGAACTATGATCCCTTTTATTTGGCTTGTTTTTTGATTGCATTATAATATACAGAGGAGATTGTTATCGGGAAGTATTTGTATTTTTGACAGTCAGTGATGCTAAAAGCCTGTGTTAATCAAAACAGCAGTTATACCAGTTCACATCAAAGGCCAAAACCTGTTTGTTTTATTTGCATGAGCAGTCAATTTTTGAAGTTAGCTTGAACATTACTATGAAAATGAAAGCACAGTCAGGCCTGCAGATTGAGCAAGTGAAGAAATAATACCCTGACAGACATAATATTAGTAGCGCAAAATGTATTACTTCAGATAAGTTATCTCTGTATAAATGTTAATCTTCCACACCATTACTGTAGCAATTACACCACAGTAGGACCAGCAGAAAAAGGCCACAGTAGAGCTCACAAATTTTGAATCAGAAGTAATCAGTGTTTGTAGTTCAGAATAAATTAAGTCTCAAAAGACAAGATATTCTACATGGTTTCTTTCTGTCTCTGTCCATTCAAAATTTTGTGTTTTTTTTTTTTTGTTTGTTTGTTTGTTTGTTTGTTTTGTTTTGTCTTTATATTGCAAGTAATCAATTATTCATATATATAAATACACGTGTTTCATAACAGGAAAATTCTTCCAACTAGTTTTCCTTTTAACTCACAGTAATCTCACAATGTTACAGATGTAAAATCCTGTTGTCAGTGAAGACAATGACAAAATCCTTTATTTCCTATATCTCCTTTATTTCAGGAGGAGTAGAGTTGTTTTACAAAAACTGTTTAGTAGTTCTGAAAATTGCTGTCTATCTTTCTAGCTTCCAGTTTCTGTTCTTCTCAACCACTAAGCCTCATTTATATGATTGTGCTATTTTAAGAAAATCCATAATACCAACACGGAAAAGTTTCTAGATCAGTTTGATGTCTTTATATTTTTGTATTTATCTTTGGAAAATATGAGTTTATCTAATACCTCAGAGAAGCTGAATCAGTTTTACCAAAGGTTAGGCAGGTTTTAGATGTTAGGCTGAAGCCTGGAAAGAAAACTGTGTGTTCTTTAGAGCTGCCTATTAGAAAAGTACAGGTCAATGGATTGTGACCTACGGAGCTCAATATAAAATATTCAGATGAGTAGTTACCTTATTTATTTTGCCCATATTTTTCCTTTTTGGTACTAAAACAAAAATGTTGATAAATTGGTGTGTTTTCTTATACAAGCAGTCTATAAAATTAGTAGTTTTCAGTTCATTGTTGATACAGTGATGTGTGAATACACTTAATGTTCAAAACTTGCCAAAACTGTGAGAGTCCTTAAAAAAAAGTTAAATACTAAATCTGTATTCCAGTTAGACAGCTGTGCAAACTAAGGTTTTCTGAACTTTTATTGTCACCCAAAATGTTTGTATAACTGTTCACAAGAAAACTGGGCAGAGGTGTTAGGCCTGTGTCCGATTCTTTCCATTCCCAGCACAAGCATGGAGAATGCATTTCCAGATGTAGAGTGCATGCACAGAAATAACATGCTGATTAGTTATGGTAATTTCCAACTTCTATCAAAGCATTTATGTGAATCACCGTAGGAGAATGCAACTAACGTATCAGATAAAATGGAATAAAAAGAGCTATAATTTAGAAGTTGGAAAGCTGATACAGCTACCAGCTAAAGGAATATATTACATTCTACTTAAAGATTGCTGAATAAAATAGGCACTAATTAGATTATTTATGTGCTGTTTATTACGTCCAACTCAAATGAGTTGGAGTTAGTTCTGCAATGATCTTCTCACCTTGCTTGTAATATTGGCATCAATACCTACCATGCTGTGTGAAATAGCATATGCATTTGCTTTCTTAACCTGGTAAGTGTCTAATGACATTTCATGGCATGGACGTAGGTAGCCACATCGCTGACTTGTACTTTTTTCAACCTAAGGTTGTTTTTTTTTGTTTTGTTTTATTGTGTTGTTTTTTTTTTTTTAACCATTACACTTATATTTGAATTCTTTTGGTCAGCTTCCCAATATAGGAAAAGTCACAATTAAAACCTCATCTTATTAAAGAAAATATTTTGTTTCATTTACAATACACCAGTTGTGACCTGGACAAACCTACATTTTTTAAAAAATAATGCCTTGCAATAAATGCAATAGTGGGTATCTCTTCCAAAATGAGAAACTTCATCTCCTGATCAAGATATATAGATATATAGATATATAGATATATAGAATACTCTGCACCACAGAGTTGCTTGCTATTATATTTCCAACACATTAAAAATTCATCATTTAAATGTTGGATATTTTGTATTTTGGTTCTCTTTTTAAAAACTGCCATAACTACAATAAGAAAGTGACAGGTGTTATCCTAATGAGTTGTAAGGATTTTCTGGAAGGTCCTTGTAGTCTGCCAGTAACTCAGAATGAAGGGAAATGTGGTCTTCTGACCATTTATGTTTTAGTCTGCTCCAACAGGGACACTGTCTTCCACAATGACAGGAAAACTTCCCTAGAAATCGACTTTCCAAATGAAAAAAAAAAAAGGGGGGGGGAGAGGGGGGGAAGAAAATACATTCTATATTATGTTATATGTTAAGAGGCATATTTCAAGTACTTTCTAAAAGTCAGTGGATAAGCTGATGGCTTGGTCTTTGGGGGGTTGAAACTGAAGCTGTGTTTTGTAACCCTGATTTGTGCCTGCTGAGAGCTTTCCTTAACCTTCTGGTCTATATTTTTATTTTGCTTTTTGGCATCTTCACACCTTTACTGATACTTTCCTATACTTTAGTGCATAAAGTTAGTGGAAAACTAAGAAATGTTGGAAATGTGTAACCAATATTGCATCTTTCTATGGAGAACTTTACAGGTACTGCTTCTAAATCCACTGCACTATTTCTGCTGAATGTCATATTGCCTGACTTATTTCAGATAAGTCTGTGCAAGTGTGGCAGATTTAGACAAATATTCTTCTCACCCAACCCTAAAGGATGCAAGTGTCAATGATGGATCTAAAACCCACAGACACATTACCTGTGTGAATGAAAGTGACATACAAATGTGACTACTCAGTAGCAAGTACTGAAATGCCAAGTAACTGTAAATGCCAAACTACAGATCAGTAAAGGCAGGTCTGTCTTGAAGATCTGTGCAAGATAAACTGGCATGTGATCTGAAACATATATCGTGCTTTGTAGTATTTAGTGACCCATCAGAGATTGGAAAAAGTGTTTTGCATTCAATGGGAACCTCCTTACAAATACTGATTGTATTCCCTCATCTCAAAATCTTTTATTACCCTTCAAGGGCTCATCTTTGACATCATCCTCACCTGCACAGCCCTGAATACAGCAGGCATGTTTGACTGCATTGCTTCTAGTAACAGTCCTGAAGAGGAAAGCAACAAATTAGTGCACAACTATCAAAGCCAGGGAGAAATTCTATTTCCTTCCTCTTTCTCACAAAATGACTGTGAGACCTTGCTACTTGAAGCGTTCCTGTACAATGTTTAATTGTAATGTTCTCAGTCTAAATTTGGATACCCCATGGACCAATAACTGTTGCCTGACAGCAGAGTCCAGTTTCACTTTGTATTGGGACATCTAAACTAGCTTCCATTGATAGTTATCTCAGTTCACGATGTAACTGATAACATATTTTTTTTCAGGCGTAGTAAATATCTTCAGCTTGCATAGGAAAAGAGATACGAAATTATTTAAATATGTAGTATGTGTGCAGCTGCAGTACAAATCTGAGTTCAATCTTGCAAGTGTGCTTGTGCATGTTTTCACCTTCTTTTGCATGCACATAAATTAAAGTGCAAGGCATCATCCAAAAGTTTATATGACCTACATCTTTAAAGAGGCAAAATGACAAAGCAGACTGTAATTAAGTCTGCAATAAAAAAGGCTTAAGTATGCATAAGAAGAAACCATTCTACAAAATAATCTTCATAGTTGTGTATAAAAATGAAAGGGATTATCAAATACACATAAAATACATAGAAGTCTTAATTTGAGATTATTGATTTCTTTTCTCTTTAAAAATTATACTTTCTCTTTTTGCCTCAGTCAACAAAATATCACCAGTGTGCTAGAGGTCAGTATCTCCTCACATAGCAAG
>NC_048901.1:1201307-1230839 GCF_011077185.1 Oxyura jamaicensis | reverse complement strand
TATTTACTGAGTCCTGTGCAACATCAAAGACTTGCAGCATCTGGCTTAGACTCACTATTTCCATCTCCCATATAATTGGAAGTTTTGAAAAACACATATCTTGAAAACTGTAGCCAAAAATGTACCAAATTTCTGTGAACATTACTATATCGCATCTAAGAAATTCACCAAAAGCCACTGTGGATGAAGTACTTGGTGCGTGTATGCATTGTGCTGTTGGGTTCTGATCACAGGCCAATGCAAATACTGGCTCTTTCCTTGGATTTGCATCAGGCCCTTAACATTACTTTCCATTGCCAGCAAGAAAGTGCTGGATTGCCTAAAAGTTGTGGAATCTTGCCAAATGCAGACTAATGAATGTTGCAGCTATGCTCTGTAATTAGGAAACAGAAGATTGCAATTCCATTTTATAAAAATTCTGCCAAGGTTATTTTTCTATTATTGTAACAGAAGGAAGGGATGGGTTGGCAAGCTTTTTTGAAAATGTATTAACACTCTGTTTCTGAATAATGTAAATTTGTAATAGGCTTTATGCAACAGGAAAATAACCAGCAAAAGATGTCAATATAGGGTGAAACTAAATACATCATCATGTTATCAGACAGGAAAAAGCATAACCTACCTTGGATCTAACATTTGATATCTCTGCATTAATTATAACTTCTATAAAATAATGCTTCTGGTGCAAATTCTGCAAAATCAAAAATCCTTATTTAGAATAAATATGTATCCTGGACTTAGTGTTATCTCAACATACACATCTACCAGAATAGAAAATTACATACATCACTGCTTTTTAGAAACTTTTTACTTGCTAGTTCAAGGAAAAAGACAGTTTTCTGACTTGCAATCTGATTGGTTTTTTTAACCTTTTGCAGTGTTGCCCTGTTGCATCTATTTCCTTATCAAAAGCCCTGTGTTCTGCATGTGACAAAGACCATGTATATTAATAACTTAATTATACCTCTTCCAACCCTAATTATTTTAATTACTGCAATCATAGCAGTGTAACACCTGCAATTCAGAGCAATCAACTGTTCTTGGATTACAAAAATTAAGCGTTCATATGAAATATTAAGTAGTGTGAAACCTTTGTAGAGGTCTATCAATAAATCAGCTATAAGATGGCCTACTCTATTGCAGACCTTTCTGCATTTCTTGAAAGAAATGATTTGGGAAGAATCACAAATGAGTGGGACTGCACGATGTTAGGTAAAGAATTGAATAGATCAAATATGTTTGTATATTAACTGACTAGGCACTATGCCTTCAGGCTTTGCCTGAAGGATGAAAATAAAATGAATGTGAATTCAACTTATAGGCTGAATGGCAGTATAAGCTTCAAGTTTAGCAATTTTCCAACCTATAATAAATCAAAGAATGAAGATACAAAGTAATTATTCACAGGACAAATGCCAAATAACTAGATTAACAGTATCTGTAAAAAAGCTAGGCATCTCCTACCTCAAAGACATTTCAGAATATATGCTTGTCAGCTCGCCAATGGACTTGGTACTAAGAGATCTGACTGTTTAGAAAAAACTGTGTGAAATTCCATGATTCTAGGTGTGCCACAAGAATGATGAAAAAGACTAAGTGTGCCTAAAAATGAACTATTACTCTGTGACTGACTTAAAAGAACTAATTTTTCTTCTGAGTGTCTAAGTAATTGTTGTAGAATTTAAGCAAAGTTTAAAATGGGTAACTTGATTTATGTCAGGGCTTTTTTTCCCATGGGTTGTATAAGGTAAGAGCTTCCTAGAATAATGGATATCAATGTTGATGGGAGTTATCTCCATAAACATAAGAAGAGGTCTCCATGAGGAAATCAGAATACTGAAGGCAAACTCAACCCTGGCCTTTTTAATGGTTAAGCTTTAAAGGAAACTGTCCAAACATATTATTGAGGAATTTCTCAGGTTAAATATCTTCCTTTGTGACAGGGAACTGGAACAGCAAAGCAACTGTCAGCCTGAAAAGCAATCAGTTTCCTACAACATATGCTTCATGACATGTAGAGAGTGGTACAGAAAATAAATATCATGTAGATCTTCCTGACAGAGAGAACATGAAATATGAAAATACATACTAGTTAAGTGGATTTAGCTAAACAGTGAAGCTAAATTTTATCATGTAACTGCATTTCACACTCCTTACTCAAGATAATTTGAATGCCTTTGGAGGCTGCTACTAAACAAAGTAAAAATAATGCTAAATAATAGAGAATAAATAGATATTGTTTTGACTTTAAAAAAAAAAAAGTTTCAATTTTTCATTTTTCTATGACATTTGAAAAAATATTTAACTAAACTCAGCATTTAAGGGACCAAAAAATTTGGAAAAAAATATTTTATTTTGACAGAGTGAAATATTTTGTAAACTTTATGTGTTGTTTTTTTTTTTCACTTTTGCATTTGATTTGGAAACAAAACTAACTTTCTTGTATGGGTATATTCAAAACAGATTGTTTTTTCTGAGGGCGTTCAGTAGGTGCACCAAATCAGAAACAACCCCCGATTAGAGATGTTTTTACAGATCACTGCTGGTTCACAGAGCTTACACTAAAATTTCCCACTAGTGTATAAATGATACTAAATCTCTATAAGACTGTAAGTAAATTTAGAGTCAAGCTATTTTACTATTAAAAGTTATATTTTATTACAATGCAATCGTGGTAACAATCCTAATTCGATAAGAAAATTGACATAAATAAAAGGCCATGCTCCTTTCCAACTAGATGATAAATATCTGTGATAGATGTACCATAATAAAAGAATCTATAATTCTTCCAAAGAGCACTTCCAGTTTTCTCTTATGCATTTATTTGCTGCTGGTGCCAAGTGAATGTTAAGAAATTGTGAAAGTATACAGTCAGGAAATGTGTATTTTTGCTAGAAGTTTTAAGCTGCTTGTCACAACATTACAGTTTTTCATATTATCTTCTATAGAAAAGAGTATAATAATTTTGGAGAGCAATAGGGCTAAGAAGTATCTGTTAATTCCCTTGTATGTTAAGTTTTCATGCCAAAGCCCCACATGGTATGAACATAATTCCTTCCAGAACTATAGCAACTTCCATGAATTGTTGTGTAGCATATCAACTTTGTTTTCAGAAAATGACTTTTTTATTTTTGCAAGTACAATACATCTTATTAGGAGACTACTTGGTTTCCAAGGAACCACTCCTACCTAAACTCTTTGAGAAGTTCTTGTCTAGAAATTTGTTTACATCAGAAACCCGATAAAGTATAGTAACCTTTTCAGTAATCTGATATTGACGTGCATGGCAGATCAGTGTGGCAATGTAATTTCAAAGTAGAATGACAGCTGGTAAATTAATTCTGCATTGAGAAGGAGGGGGTAAGAAAAATTAAAACTGGAGCTTCTGAATATGTTATTCTGTATATAGATGAAATGCATTTCTTCCCTTTTCTCATAAGCCATAAGTATGATCTCAGAGTGTATACAGATAGCAGTAACACATAGGTGAAGTACAAGATTAAATTGCTTTTCCTGAAATGTGACATGCTAGTGAAATAAAACATATGATACAAGCAGCTTTTCAGAGGTGGCATGTTGCCTTGGCTGTGGCAGACGTTAGCAGAGGAACTAGAGAATGATGTGCTTTTCACTGTGGAGAAAGACCATGCTGTTAGAGAAGTCTTCAGCCTGCTCTTGTTTCTAGTCAGTTCTGCTCTCTCTCAAGCACAGGACTCTCACTAACTAAACAAAATATAATCTCCAAACAGTTTTGACTTCCGATTGTTATATATTAATCAGCTATTTAAAGAAATAGTGGGTTTTGCTGTTGTTGTTGTTGCTGTGATTTGTATTTTAAAAGTATAGGCAAGAGAAGTGTATGGAGTACTTAGTTCATATTCAGTCTACTATAAATCTAACTTATCAGAATTGCAAAGATTACCAGACTATCTGTATTTTGAATCTCTAGGTTAAAGGAAGCTGTATAAATTGTTTCTTGTAAATTAGAAAATATCCAGAAGTTCTGATGTGGGAATGGCATAAATACATAAATAGTGTATCTAATAGTTCATCTAGTGTACATGAACATGTATGATTTATATAGATTTGCTCTGTAGAACAATTTCTCTCTGTGCTAGTTTCACATAGATATATGTGTGTAACACTTCTTAGAGGTGAACTCTCCTTTGTACTTATGGATTTTCCCTCCTCTGAATTTTGGAAAAACTTTGTGCTTAACAAGAAAGGATTCAATAAAATAGGTATAGGTCTTGTGTTGTTATCATATGGTGTGCACATTGCATTCACATTGCATTGCTTTTTGACTTTTTAGGCTGCCTCCATTTTGCTATTTTTCAATATATTGGATTTGGGCATTGATAAGCTTAAAAAAAATGCATAACAATAAATTCTAGTTGGTAGTTTTCTGCTCTCTCTTTCAGTCAGATATATTGCATCTGACTAATTGCTTATCAGTGTTTCTTAAGGGACCTGACAATAGATGCTCAGTTGGCTAAGGTCTAATGTTGGTAGCCAAGAGTAAGAAGTCTTGATATAGCTTCTTCTTTCCATTTACTGAATAATGAAAAAATAAATAAAAAAATAAAAATCCCCTCTGCCTCCAATTCCCAGCTGAAAAATGGCAAAAAAAAAAAAAAAAAAAAAAAAAGCACCAAGGTATTAAAATTGAAGTATGCTGTTCCAAATCCTCTGGTCTTGTTGATTTCAGTGTGAGTTGATTAGCCACTATCATAGCTATACTGAAATAATCACGCTATCAATGTGCTGTAAAAGAGTGGCAATTTAAAGGGTAAATTTTGACAGAATTGTAATTAAAATTGCTATCTAAGTAATACGTTCAAAGTGCCTGCAGCACAGAAGAGCAAACTCCAATATTAATTAATAAATGTAACATAAGTAGAAGCAGCTTCTGAGTATATCTAACTTACTCTCTTTCAAATCGTAGATTGTTTACTTAGCGTACTTCACTGCCAGTAAAACTTTCTCTTAAATAGAAGTTTATAAAGCAAATTATCCAACTGTGAAATTGGAAGCACAACTGTTTCAGCCCATCTGATTTTTTTTTGACTATTCCCCAACAGTAATCTGCACTTGCCTTTATAGTGCCTACAACTGAAAAGGATTATCTAGTCAGAATGCATCAGTATATAATAAATGTGTTTCATTTCTTCCACAGTCCTTAAAGCTGACAGCCAAAATGAATGTTTGTCTCAGCATTGGCACCACTGGTACTTTTGCAGAGACTATTTCATGGTCCATTGGACCCTAAAGGACATTGTTTTTAAAGGCATATTATCAAAAGGAATGAAGCATACCATCAGAGTGCATAGCAGCATGTATTATTAAACTTAAGGGCAATAGTGTTGCTTGGTTGATATTGTAAGACTCTGTAGTTAAAATGTATTAAATCTTATCTATATGGTTCTTAGCATTTATAATTTGTTATGTCTAACTGGTGAATATATGTCAGGAAAGGTGTATGCAGTTATCCACTGGCTTTGAAAGAAGAAAAGTGCTTTATAAAAAAAGCAATATATCATCCTTTCTGTACCTATAGAAAACCTACTATTACAGCTCAGTTATGCTAAGGGACTTCCCATACAGTGCCACATTAATTAGCTGTCAAGAGTAGTAGCGCTCTGAATAACATTTTGCTGATTTATGAAAAAAAGCTAGATTCCTCTAAAAATATGCAGATTCACCATTTGGAATAATATCATGAAGTAATCAGCTTTCTTGGAAATATCTATTGAGCTGCACGATGTAATTTTCTGGATCTCAGAAGCTGGGAGCTCATCAGAATATTCACTGGTCAAATCACAGCTATGGTAGGATTGTGCAGGCAGTGCCTAATTTGATACAGATTGTAGCAGTATTCATTGGGTTAGATGCTGCATAATCCTGGCAGTATAACTGTCAGATAAATTGCTGCAGTTATAGCACATGAGCAAGCCCATAAGCTGATCATATTAATGTTACGAAAATATGACACCAAAAACTAATAACGTTCTTTGAGGCATCTGGACAGTGGCAAAATCTAATCTTGTCTAAAAGATCTCCATTAGCAGTAATCATTCTGTAATATGATCAACATATTCTTGTCAAAGCAGATAGTGCTGTGTAGTATTAGTAAAACTGATTAAACATGGCATGCGGCTCTAAAATAAGCATTCAACTTCAAGAATCCTGGTCTGCTGATTACACTGGATTTGTTGGTTAAAACACATCCAGGCCATTTTCAAAATAGCTTTTTCTGGTGATTTATTCTTAGTAAGGGAGAAATATACAGTAGTAGAAAAGAAATCAAAATGGGAACTTAGGCAATATAAAATTTGAACAGCTTGAGGAAGACAGAAAAAAAACATCTGAGAAGAGTTGAGCCCTCAGTATAATAATCTTTCACTGCTGCCTTCCAGGAAAAAAAAAAAAAAAAAAAAAAAAAAAAGGTAAGTTTATACATCTTTTATTTGTGGTGCCTTATGGTCCAATTGTGCAATCAACAAAAATTCCTTCAAGGATGCACATTCCTACAGTTAAAGAATAAATATATCAAGAGCTCATCAGTCTACCTACCTCTGGTAGAAAGGCCTCACTCTTCTCACTCTTCGGGCTAAACCTTTGAAAATGATGGATGATTTGCTGAAAGTTTATATTGTGAAATACATGGTCCATGATGCTCTGATGTTCCTTGCAACCACAGAATTTAATAAACTTAACAGGGAGAATAAAGTATGACATCAAGCACCATGCATCTTCTTCAATATGGTTGCTGTGGGCCAGGAAATGAGGATCAAGAACAGTGTAAAAGAGCTGGAATTTAGTATTAAGAGAGCACATGATGGTTCTCTGTTTTTTGTTTGTTTGTTTTGTAAATATTTCTATTTAAATAATGCTTCCATAGCATCTCTAGAGTACTGCAGAATCCAGCTATTCTGCCAGGGATGTTCATTCTCCTGCCCAAGGAGCATACAGACCCTAATTTAAAATATAATGGGGAAAAAAAATAAAAAAATAAAAAAATAAAAAAATCTCCATCTGAATTGATTCCCTTTTAAGGTTGTAAATGAGACCAGGTAGATATGAGAAGCTTTAGTCTGCAACATCCCTATTTCTTAAGGTTAGGCAGAGTGTTGACAGGTGGTAATTATAGTCTGAAAGTGTTTACTTTGGCTAGAAAATTGCTAGAAAATTGCTAGGTACCTTAATAGCTGGCAGCAGCTAAGTTTTTTGTAGAGAAGGAGAATGCACAGAAAAAGTTGCAGCAGATAAGGATGGGGATTCCTACTTTCTTGACTGGAGAAAATGAGCTGCAGCTAGCTTTTTGCAGGTCCTCTACTGATAAAGATGATCTAAAACAGGAAAGGAAGGCAAGGCATCATGGAAGAGACTTTAGGTGGGAATAAGAGATATTATTCTTGGAAAATGAGGAGCTGCAGCATGTTGGTTTGCATTTCAGAGATGGAACTAGGTGGACACATCAGTGCTGCTGGATTTG
Organism: Oxyura jamaicensis; assembly: GCF_011077185.1. Classification (NCBI taxonomy): domain Eukaryota; kingdom Metazoa; phylum Chordata; class Aves; order Anseriformes; family Anatidae; genus Oxyura; species Oxyura jamaicensis. The sequence continues at coordinate 1,223,344 of NC_048901.1, read as the reverse complement.
AATGAGCTATACTGCTGTCCCCTGCATGGTAAAGAGACCGAGCTAGTGCAGAACTTTGTTATCACAGAAGTGGAAGTTTCTAAGATAATTTGCAGGCATTAAGTAGGTTGTGAAAATTTCAAGACAAGCTGGAAACAGCATGACGTTCCTGTTCCTATGTATCATATTAATTAAGACCAATTTAAGGGTAGTTTTATTAAGGAACTTCACAGTAATTGCAGGGTGAGAACAGGGAGGAGCAGACAGAAACATAAGGAGAGAGCAAAGCACTATACCCAATCGCAAAGGATTTGAGGAAGGCCAAAAATACAGTTTTGAATAAAATATCCACCCATGGTTAAAAGTCTCATTCCAAAGTACATATGAAATAATTTAATGATTTTCTGTGAAGCAGAGACAAAGGCAACAATGATCAGACAAATAATGTCTTTTTTTTTCAACGTTTTTTGTATTTTCTTTCACCCAACTGTTCTGAACTGAATATTCACTTGAACTGAACTGATCAAACTTGTTGTTGTTGTTGTTCTACTGATGGAAGGACAGTTATTACACTGGCATGAAGTATTTACCAATATTTATCCTAGTAAAGTGAAAACTAGAGCTAAACACTGGAATGTCTCAGGAAATTAAGTTAGTTTCTACCGGCACAACCTTGTCTAACTGGATGGGCATCTGTACCGTGATATTATAGTGTCCTCATGAGAGAGATGTTTCAGTTTTACAGCAGGAGAGCTGCTTTCAAGGTGAAGGATGTTCAATGTTAAATCATAAATTCAACAAGCCTACTCTGTCACAACAAACAAATCCAATTTTACAGTAAAATTTGTACGCTGAGTATCTGTGCTTCCAAAATGTAGATGGGCTGGTGATAAATGAGATCAGGGCAATAGATGTCATACCCTTTAAATTATATGAGCTAGACTGAAAGAAGTACTAGGCACACAATGAAGTAAAAGGAAATGAGGGTGCACTCGTGTTCATAAGAATATCTTTTAAATATCTTTTACTTTGTGTGTGTGAAATAGATGGAAATGCCTTTGCTTTTTTCCCATCCAGTGCCCTGACACTGGCTCACAGGAGGTGGTGGGATTTGCTGACCAACATCAGAAAGCCTTCCTGGGCCTTTCCTCCCCTTTTATGAGAACTAGGGAGGCAGCCACCACTCAGACTGCCTCTGTGCTATCCACCCGATGCACTTCACAGGCAAGTCCTTGCTCAGGCTCTGTCAGGAACCAGTGTTAACTTCTGAGTACAGTGACTTGCTTTTTTAACTTTTCCCTGATGATTTAGCTCTTAAAACTTAACCTGACAGGGTACATCATTTAAACATGATTTTGAAGCAGAAATAATACTTCAGTAGCATCTTATGAGAACCAATATCTCACTCTGTAATGAAATCTTAACTCCACTGACACTAATTGAATAAATACAAAGGAACAAAGTTGCTCAAACACTGAAGGCCATTATTTCACTTTCATTTCTGTCTGTACCATGCAATAATTTCCCCCTTATTAAGGCAATATATTTGAGAGGAATTACAATTTATACACAACGAACAATAACTTAAAATATCACATTTTTTTTTGAGATTTTCAGTGAGAGAACTAATGGGTTGTGTTCTATTGAAATTTGAAGCAGAAATTAAATTGAGAAAGTGTACCAAATATCACCATTTCTGTTAGGAAAATAATTATGTTTGACTTGATAGATATGCATTATAAATACACAGCATCAGATTTATGTATTTCATTTGAAATTTTTTGTATAGAGATACATTTGTAAAAAGAAAAAAAAAAAAGTGTTCTCAGAATTACTGTGTTGCACTGCATCCTGTAATTTTGGTAATGATTACACTTTATTTGGTCTTCAGATTTACAGCTATCCAGAGATACACGGGGTTGTGAAAGATCACAGATAGGCACACATGATGGGTGATTTCGGAGATGAGGCTCTCTCAGGAGTGACTATGTCAGTATGCTGGTGTTGTGAATCATTCTTTTCACCCTCCATTAAGTGTGAAGGACTTTCTTTATACTAAGGAGTTTGGTGGTTTGCCTAAGTCAACATTGCCTTGGCCAGAAGGGTTGCAGCAAAGAAGTCTGCTGGATTTTGAGACTGCTATTGCTCAGACTCCAATCCTTCTTTCTAAATCTCCTCATTTCTTTGAATTTATTTTAAAAACTCCATACATGCATTTTCTGTAAAGAGTCTTCTATAAGTTTGGAATGTTGAGGAAAATTCCACCATCCCTGTCTTCAAAGTAATGTGTTTTATATAGTATAGACTACAGATCCTTTCGAGCTTGTTGGATAAGAAATAGAGAGTGATTTGACCTTCTGGCAAAATGGAACTACAGTTGACCACTAACCCCACTTACTGGTACATGGCTAGGCTTTTGAGGTTTCAACTAGTAAAAATTGCTTTATGTATATATTATATATATATATATTAATTAGGCAGAGTGAAATCTGTCTAAAAAGAATTTAGTCACCTGAGCTCTGGCCCCCATTGTGGAGAGCTGCCTTACAAATTTTATGGCTGTCATTATAGATATGGAGTGTGTTCAAAACAAGTTGGTAATAAAAAGAGGACAAAAAATGCACATTTTTTTTATGTATTTTCACATGTATTCAATCACCAGAAAGCTCTTAGGAATAGAATAATAGAATAGGGTATTGTCAAATTTTTTGACCACAAAGACCTTTCAGCAGCAGCACATCTGTATTTTTGGTGGAAAGCAATTTACCACCAGTACAGCAGGGATGTACAGGCAGATCAGAATGATTCTTGATTAGTAAGATTACTGGAAATATGCAGTGTGTCTGTGTGTGTGATAGTCTTATCTGCTATTGTTGAAAGAAGAATGTTATGATGTTGAAACCTCATTGTTGCTGGGGAATGCTTGACTGGTGTTTTGAGAAGAGCCAGAGAGTGATACTTAGAAATGTGTTATCCCAACTCAGTAATGTTTTTAATGGACTGATTTTTTTTATTTATTTATTTTTTTATTTATTTTTTTATGTACTATTTCATGTCTATGCTACATTTTACAAGTTAGGATGGGCCTTATCCTCAGAGGTTAAAAATATCAACCTTGGTCTGATCTTCCCTAGAGTTTCATTGTGCTCAATACAGAAAACTGATAGCTCTACTGTATAAGAACATTTTAAAACTTTCAATTCTGTTATTTCATTTCTTACTGTATAGGCCTTGTATTTTGGGTTTTGTTTAAATAAAATTTATTGATCTATTTCTGATAAGGGAAAAGACATTTCTGACATTGCTCTTTTGTATTTGGCTTTGTAAGAGAAACAATAAGTAAAAATAGATTGTTTTATTGCAAGGGGAAAAAAGAAGGAATATAATTTCCTTAGGGGGAAAAATGTAGTTACATTACCAGATGCTGAAATGATGCACATTAAAATATTTTTATACTAATTCAACTTCTTAGCAGGAATTCAGCTCTCTGAATAATTAAACTGAACCTTCCTCAGTGGGCCAGATGGGCTGCCATGATAAAGCAGCATGTAGTAGTGCAAAGGTAATACTTAAAATTAATTGCCCGAAATGTTGAAAATAACTGAATTATTGAGAAAAAAATACTTTGTATTTAATTATCATAGTAAAGACTTGCAATCCAGCAGCTATTTGAAATTGTTCTTGGTAAGTTTACTTGTATTATATTTTTACATTATTTTTTTTTTAAGAAATGGAGTATAAAGACTTGTTCCAGTGAACTGAAACTAAGATAATACAAGAACTGATTAAACTAATCTAGAGGTGTTTTTTATTATTATTTTAACTTCCAAAAAAGTGATTCAGAAATCTTTTACACATTTTCATAGGGTAGTCAGGTGTTCCAAGAATGCAAGAAATTTAAAAAACTGAGTCCAAAAATGCAGTTATTGTGTACTGTGAACCTACATGGGACTTTCCACACTAAGTAGTACACTGTATACTTCTAAAAATCAAAGTGACGTGGGGAACTTTCACATTTATTTTTAACTACTTTGCTGGACTGAGGTCTTTAAAAAATTATCAAATTTCATTTCATTTGGTTCACTAGTTACCATTCTGGAATAAAAATGTTCATATATCCCTCTCTGATATTTCCCTCCCTCTTTTAAAGACAGTGTGTAGCATGTATGACTTAATGTAGCTTTCTCTGAAGTAACTGAAAAGACATCTGCCGACTGAATGGAGGTGGAATCCACTCCACAGTGTGTTATGGTATGTCTTATGTTGACTGTGTGACATGACTTTTTTCCGTGGAAATTCAGATGTGGGAGGGACTGAGAGGGGCACTACTAACAAGAAATTGATTGACCTTTAGAAGCAGAAATGTATCCAGACTGTGCAGTAGGAACGGTGAAGTCCCTTACATGGGCTCAGCTGCACTCCAAGCCTTGTTGCAGGAGGCAGTCAGGCTTGTAGAGCCAAGTACCAGGACAAGGATCTCCTGTAATGAAGGAGATACATACTAAAAGTCCAGGACAACTGTAAATCTCTCCCTCTGCCCCTGTCAACATTCTTTCAGTTCAGATTCATGCTGGGGCCCTGCTCCAATATTCATTAATACCCTTAAAATCATTAAGGGTACTAACTAATAGCCCATTAATACCATTAAGAAAGCATCTCAGCAGGGGCTGCAGAGGGTTGTGCTGTGCAAAGGGAGGTGGGTGCTGAGAGCCCAGGCCAGGGAACAAGAGGAGCACCAAGGCCGGAGGCAGAAATAGGCCACGGGCCCTGCTGAGGGCAGCTGTGGTCAAGGTGAGAGGCAGCGGGCAGCAGGAGGGCCCATGCGAGCAGGGAAGAGTATTTTAGTGGGGCTGCTGGGAAGCAACATGGAGGCTTAGGAGAAGTAGCTCTATCAAAAGAAATAGGGTGTATTTCAGATTCAAGGGATGATTGCTGCTGGAATTTTGTTTAGGCCTTTTTTTCTTACTTTGACATTTAAGTCTAACGTAGTTATAAAAGACGTAACAAGCTTGATTGTAATGAAAATAATTTTAATGAGTATATCAAGTGAGTGCAATTAAAATCTAGATACATAAATAATGTGCCATTCTAATTAGAGGCAAAGTGTTTTCTTCCAGAAGATGCTTGTATGCTTACTAAGTTTTTTTGTTTGGTTTGTTGGTTGGGTTTTTTTAAGGGGGGAGGTTGTTGGGTTGTGTTTCTTTTTTTTTTAAAAAAAAAAAGATTAAATGAAAATACAGGCCACTCCATACCTTGGGGTGAACTCTCTGTCCCCTTAAGGATCAGCAGATAAACAATATTCTTTGCTATCTTTCATCCTTTATTTTTTAATAGTTTGTTTACAGTCTTCATTAATGCTCTAGCTGTTTCAGTTTGTTAATATTCACCCCAGTAAGTCACCATTTCTTGATTGATAAACGACTGAACTAATTCAGTATAGTTTATTCAGTCAGAGTACCAGTTTGGGGCCCAGTCCCCCAGTAAGCAGTACAGCAATCTTTATGTGAGAGAGAGAGAAAACAAGGGACGAAGATGAGATACCACTCCTTGCAGAGCCTCGTTAAAGTAGAGGGGGATTTTTCTGAGCAGAGTTTATGACAAGTGTTAGCTATTGCAGACTTTACATCAGTGCACTGGAGATCACCAGCATTGCAGGAACATGCTCTGGTTCAGTTAAGTTATTGCAGAACACAGACTGCTAGGATCACATTGCTTAGATATCTTCAATCCCTGGAAATTAATAAAAGTACAGAGTGTATAAGTGTTTAAGTTTTTTGCCAGTATACCACTACTTTCTAACAGTATTGCACAAATGTGCAAATAGATTTCGCTATTAAAATGCTATTTTTCTGCCAAAAATCAAAGTCTTGGAAGACTACAAAACAAATTAGCATCTTGCTGGTATATGTTTTGCTCCATTCTGAAATATATATATACATATATTTATATATAATATATATTTATATATATATATTGACTGGGTAGTGTATAAATGACACATCACAAGAGGAAATGAACTTGGCGTGGAAAAGGAAGACCTTCCAAATTCCAGTGGGTGACAAAGGGGCGTAGATGTTAAATAGTGCAAAGTCTGCTAAATTGCAGAAGGAGGAGTTGAACTACATTGACTCCCTCCCTACACTTTCATTTCCATTAATTAAATTGTAAAGCAAAAAGAAAAGGAAGGGGTAGGCTGAAATTAAATGTAAGAATAATAATCCCAAATACTAGATGCTGTGGGATTCAGCTCTGTGTCTAATAAATAACCACCTGCTGTCTCTCAGGACCCCTCAAAATGAAGTCTTGCCCTTCCATTGATACAAAATAATAATAATAATAATAATAATAATAAAAATAAATAAATAAATTGCACCCACTGCTCTGAAACTCATGCCTGGATTTTCTCCTTGAACACTCTAATCAATTAGTGAGTACAAAAAGACTTAAAAGATTTCCAGAAGTGATGGTCTTACATTAAAGACCTTACTAATATTGAAGGAAAACTGGCTGCCTTTTCTAATCAAGCAATGAAAGTACCTGAGGACAGTGCTCCTGTGAGGAACAGGGAGAGAGTCTGCCTCCTTATATTCATGTTGTAGTATTCTCTAGCAGCTCTGTGCTATGCAACTTAGCTGGAAAATACTTCATGTAAATAACAATTTGTCATTAGAATTGAAGTAGAGAAAGCTAAGGTTAAATGAAAAGCATTTAAGCTCTTATCAGGATAGCCAAACATATTTTTCATGTTGGAAAAGCATGTTTAGACATTGAGTAACTGATGTATTTAGTTCTCATAGTGTACTGTAAATGCAGATAGACTTGATAAGCAAAGACACATCTGCTGAATAGCAACATGGTTCATCATTTTTCTCCTGAAGTACTGACTACCTATTCGCCATCCCCTGCCTTGCCAGCAGTCTGAAAGGCTTCTCCCGCATTCCTACACAAAGTGATGGTGCAAGTTGTTCTACTTATTATTCTTGTTTTGCCAACACTGCACCTGTCTTTTTTAATGATGTATGGCCTTAACTTACTGGTGGTTAATCTAATGATGGACTAACTCCCTGGAGGCTACAGGCGCCATTTTCTGTGTTTCTAGGTAGCAGGCAGCATCAGATGGTGATGAATGTCTTAGGCTTCCCCCTTTGCCTGTGCTGATTATGTGCACATTTATTGCAGTCTGAAATTGTAGATATAGCTTCAAAACCAGCAATTTCCTGGCAAGGCATGCTTTGGTGTCCTATGTCCTATTGACCAATTAGACCATATTAAAAAGAGAATTCATTAATTCAGGAGAGCATGCAGTGGTGGCTTCTGGATGCTACCACTTGTGGCATCACTGGATGCCAGTGAAGTTCCTCAGGTGAGAAGTAAACCCAAGCTCTACCACTTAAATATCTCTACAGATTCAGATAATAGCCTAGACCATCTTATTATGCTTCTGCTAGTAACCTTCAGCATGATGAAACATCATCTGACTGAAACCTAGCGAGGCAGTTTGAAAACAATCTTCGTATAACTTGGACAAAAGTTTGTATTCTAAAATACTTTTTATTATATAGTTTTTATTCTAAAATACTGAAGAATATATGTCCTGAGAGCTAACTAGAAGGTAACCTTTAAGATTGAGGAGAAATAGTAAAATTGGCTTAGATTTATCAGGAAAATAACTAACTTTTTCAGTAATATGAAGCACATAGCTATCTTAAGCTTTAAATCTTAACTAGTAGTTAAACAATGATTATTGCTGAAAGAGATTCTAAATCACTTGCATACCTGAAATCTACTGCTTAGAGTAATGAAACAGTGTGTTTAAAGCATAGTTTTGCAGCATGTGTTTATGATGCTATCATGAAAGATGCATGCATTTGGAAAATACATGGTCATTGGGTATATGGGAAAACAGTCCTCAATATTCAAGGCCACAATATGTACAAAGTTTTATTGTTAATAAAAATATACTACATTTGCTGATGATTTACTAGCCTGCTTAGTTGCCCTGGGCCAGTGTGTCACCTGTTACATTACGGTGTTACTGATTCCAGCCAAGTGCTATTCTGACCTACTTCTGTTATCCTTTCTGGCTAAGTATTTTCCATTTTCTGGCTGGTCTATGTCCTAATGACGCCTGAGTTTTCATTGTAAAAAATTGCTGTTGGGAATGCAAATTAATAATTGTCATTGTGCACTTACAAGCTTAGCACTCTACTATGTGGTGTTAAATAAAGGTATCCTGAACCTCCTCTCAACCTGACAGGAAATATATTGTGTCCTAATGAGCAACATATTGTGTACTAGTGCCCTTTTTTCCACAGAGCTTCCAACTCCTGAAGCAACTCATTTCACATCATTCATGCTCTGTAAAGGGAATCTATGTGCGTAAATATTCCAGAAAACAAAACCAAAAACAAATCAGGAGCCTGCTAGATATATTCTTTAAAGAGCATGCTGCCACAGAAAGCTAGATGAAAAGACAGCAAAGTTTCCTCTGGGAGAGACTGACTATGAATTAAGTGATGCTGTTTGCAGTTGTCCGTGTGTGATCTTATAGTAAGTGTTTAAATACATTTGATATGATTGTTTCTTAGTGGAAATAGCATGGACTGCTTCAGTGTCTGACATGCAAGGATGCTGACTGCATTAGTTCCTCAAGAAAAGCTGAGTTGAAATGAATTTTTGTGTTATTTTAGAATTTCTTTATTTCTTACTTTTTTATTTACTCTGTTGGTGGTGGTAGATAGAAACTGAATTATGTAGACAACCTATTTCAGTATTTTTTTTAATGGAACCTGTCAGAGAATTTTAGTGAAAACTTGTAACATTTGATCAACCCAAAATTACACTCTGTAGAAGTTTAACTGTTTGACTAACGATATTTATTTTTCAGTTTAATGCTTTCCTTTATCTAGTCCATTTCTGTAATAAACTTTAAGTTCTGTAATAATTTAAGAGGTGATGAAATTCCACTTAAAATATTCCAAACAATATTGAATATGCAGGTACGCTTAAATGGAAAATTTAAAATTATTGCATTTGATTATTTTTTTATTTTTATACAGTGTAAGTAGTCATATCAAAATAATTATTTGATCCAACTGCCTCACACAGAGCTTTCAGCTGAAAATTCCCTTGCAGTTCATAATGTATAAGGGCTTTGTAGAAACTTGTTCATATGAATTTTAAATAAGGGTTACATCTGAGGCTTTCCCAGTCTGTTCATGCATAGTTTATAAATAGGGAAAATTAGGTAAAAAATAATGAAACTATTCCTGATGAGGTATTTCCTCAGATTAGCTATCAGTTCTTTCCTCTGGCATTTTTTAAGTCTGGCCTTTTTAGTACATCATTTCTTTTTTTAATCGGATATGTTTTCATGCTGTAGTGTCTCCCCTGTGATCATCCCAACTCAAAACCTGAAACTTTTAATGTGAGACTTTAAACTGTAAATTATCCAGCAAGGCTGGGTTTCTATTACGATTCATGGAATAAGTTCTCCTATTTTAATTGCAGCTTATGCTGAGGGTTTTTTGTTTTCATAGAGTAAATAAGGACTAAAAAAACAGGGTTTAAATCTTCCAGGAATCTGCTGAAGACAGCAGTATACTGTGCAGTTTATTTCTAATTTAATGGCTTAGAAAACCACATTCAATTCTCATTCTCTAACAGGTTGATGGAGAAGCTCAGAAAGAGACAAGACAGTCAGACTGGAAAACATCTACAAAGCTAAGCAAAAAGTGAACATTTTTAATTCACTGTTTCGCAGTGCTGCTGTTTCTTATATTCTCATGACAAGTACAGGCAAGAGAGGTTTTAAAATCACATCCTTTTTAGGTTCATACTTCCCAAAGATCATTGGGATGTTAGGTTCAGTCAGACAAGTCAGAAGTCCTGAAATAAATAATTTATTTCTCAGTGTGGTATGAAAAGAGTTCCTCTAGAGGTTGAGGGAAAAAAAAAAAAAAAAAAAAGTCCACTGAAACATAATGGAATACAATGCAGAGGCCCCTACATGTATGTCTCCAAGATGTACCACAGTGTGTAGAGAACACTTTATCAGACAGACACTGAACAAGCAGATCTTGTTTTTTTCCCTTGTCTGTAATAATCCCTTGGACCTTCAACACCAGGAAATTCATTCTTTTCTTCTTTCTTGAAGTAAACATCAAGAAATCAATACTGCTTTTTTGAATTCTTCGTAGGAGATATACTCTATCCCAATTCCCTTTAAAGAAACTAATGCCAACAGCATGACTACTTAAACAAATTCTTTTCTGCCCTGGACATAAGTATTTCCTCTTCATTGTGGACTACATGGAAGAAACCTCCTGGGCACTCTTCATTTTGAACATCTTTGAAAGAAACAGATGCAGTCTGATTACAACCAATCAATCCTCAAAACTGGGATATAAATAATATAATACTTCTCAGTGATGCCATCAATATGACCTTTACAAATTAATGTATTTGTGTCTTTGTAAACAACCCTATTTATGGCTGACCCAATTACTTTAAGAGCTCATTAATCTATGATCTATATTGTTGGATGGAGAAGTTTAGAGTTGTGTTTAAAGTCAGCTACTCATCTCCATTATTTTGGACAAATACAATCAGACCTCTTGGTAATCAATATTCAGCAGATTCAGATTTACAATTAGAACAGGGCTTCTGTCAGCACTCGAGAAGGTAAATTATAAAGAAAGCACAAGAATGAAAAGTGCAAGATCATTTTCTGCGCTAACTGGTGGAATCATATTCTCTGAATTTCCCAGCATGGAAAAAAATAAAAAAAAAAATAAAAAAAAATAAAGCTGTGGATGTCACGCTGCCGTCTCTTCCCAGCTTTAAACACCCTTAACTCTAAACTTTAATAAATATATCACTGAGCCCTTATGCATGTTGACTCTCAGCTTTCTCTGGCTAACTATTCAGAGCATCAGACTCACTAGATGGATTCTCCTCCTGCCTTACAGAAACAGCCTTAACCCAAACATAAGAACCAGATTAGTTTTTAAAGGGGGGAAGAAAACCTTCAATACCACAGCAATATAGGCAAGGACATGGACTTCAGATGTACCCACTCCAGAATGCATTCTTCCTTTCATGCTTTTTGTTTTCTGTTAAGGAAATCCTAGCCTTACCTCTTCCTGTATATTTCTTCCTGTATATTTCCCCTCTACTAGAAAATCACAATGGCTCAGAAAAGGTTAAGGAGTTGACTCCAGAGAGACAGAGCCCTGATCACTGAAAAGGCTATCTAAGCACACCAGTGCTAAGAAAGGTGTTAAATGACTGATTATATTAAAAAACTACTGAAAAATAATCACTTCTTGTTACTTGACCTCCATTTAAAGTAGGAAGATTGCTAAGATTATTATCTACTGTTCTTTGTGCAGATCAGTTACATTTCAGATACATTTTAAGAAAAAAAATGTGAAAAATATTTTATTTTAAATCTTTATAGTAAGGCATAAATTACTTTAATGACACTTTTTATAATTGTGTTTGCATTAATTCTTAATGGTCTTAAAATCTGTAAAATCTTCACTAGTTAAAAATGTATATAGATGAGACAGCCTCAAAAAGCTGTGATGTAGATTCTCTCTAGGGCTGTTAAATATATCAAAACCAATATATTTTTTTTTTGATGTATTTTATGTCTCCCTGAATTTGTTCAGTAAAAGTTTCTCACATTAAAAATAAAAATAAAAATAAAATAAAATAAAATAAACCTACAAGTTGGTTTAAAGCCATGGCCACATCTACATTAAATGTAATGTCTCTGATGACAGTCACAATTGGGCAACTCATGAGTCCTGACCCCAAGGGATAATCCAGTCAATGTGTGTGTGCAAATAAACTGAAAGGCACTCTAGCAACACATGCACACACATGCTCCAGGTCCCATCATGATGAGTTCTCATAATGAGTCAGATCATGCACAGAGGGCTTTGAAGCTTTTTGCTAAAGAAGTAACTGTTTTTTCAGCTACCAGTAACTTCATTTGTCAGCCATAAAGTTCCTACTTTGTTGTGATTTGGGACGGCATTGCTCCAGTGACTTGAAAACATGACAATGAATTGTAACATGTAGCAATTCAAAACACTTTTAAGATCTCAGTATAGAGGTGATTAAAATAGCAAGCTAAAAATATGAGAGAAATCAGTGTGTGTTTAACAATACCTTCTAAAAAGCCAGCCATATATAATGCTGGGCTGTCACAAGCTCCTTATAAGCAGCGACATTTTAAGAAAAGCTCTGTCCATCTCTCTTCCCATTTACCCTGCAGAATCCTTGCTTTTTCCCTTGCCCTTTTCAATCATCTGGCATTAATAAAATATCAGAAAAATAGTGAAAAATGCACAGTAGAAGAAGTTTTTAATCCCACTTTCCAATGATGAGTTAATACAGGAAAGTCTCTACATTATAAATTATAATTTATTTTTAGAAATTGTATGACAGTTTTGTCATTGGCCACATTAGAAGTTCAACATTCTCCTACAGGAATATTATGATGCACAGGTTTCTGGAGGCAATCAATAAATGTGGCCCTACTTGAAAAGCATGTTGGACAGGAGGACTTCCAGAGGTCCCTTCTAATCTCAACCATTCTGTGATTCTGCAATATATGGGCTGTTGAAAAGGGGAAAATAATTAATGGTATCCAACATTAATAACAAATATAGGTGATTGCAAATTTAAAACAAAATGTCCCCTTTCCATTTAAATTTCATGAATGGCCTAAATTTTAGAGTTTAAGCAACCTCTGTATGTAGCATGCTTACAAAGCGTAGGGCTATTTAAAAAGATTATAATATCATAAAATGCTTCATTTTGAAGGTAGATTTGCCCCAGAATAAATCATGTCATTTGACTTAATTATACAGAATGAGGACTTACTGTTATTATCTGATTATTAACCCCCACGTGAGTTATTTACATCTCAGTCTTGAGTAATCAGCATAATGACTACCTGCCTGTTGTGGTAATAATTAAGTAGAAAAGCCAGCAACAAAATAATGAGGTTTTTAATATTCTTTTTAGGTCAGATATAATGAGTGTGAAGTGTAATAGTGGGTCTTGAATATAATGCTATTGAGATTAATTTTTAAGAGGCCTAATTTTCTTCACTTAGATTTTTTTTTCTTTTTTTGTCAAGGGGAAGCTAAAAAATTTAAGGAAGAAAATAAACTAAAAGATCTGATAATAATGCATAGGACTTGCATCACGATATGCCAGAAGATGTAGAGATTGCTTGCACTTGAGCCATGCTTATGCAAGTATACACTCACATGCTTAACACTGTACACTACCCAGCAAGTCCTTGTTGGTGTGAAATTGGTGGCACCTCAGCAATCTGCACCAACTAATGAGTTACATCGGGAGACAATTTTTGAAATCAATGAGTTTATTCATTTTCAGATTTTTTCCAGCCACCTGAAGTTACGGATGTCCAATGTTTATTCAGGTGAGGGTGACACTTTTTAGATTAATATCAGAATAATATCATATAGGGCTGGTTCAGGTTGCAGAGTGGTCTCCAAAGTGAAATGACAGGATTTTGCTGTCTGTGGGCATTGGAAATTAGAATCAATATTTCTCTAAGAAATTTACTGTGGGGTGCTAGTACAGCAAATATGAATTAAATGATATGAAAATATTGAAGCATGAGCTCATTTCCACTTGAGTCATCCTGTGGGACTAGCATCTCAAATTCATCTGGAATTCTAGAACTGGTATACAGTTTGGAGTATTACTTATAAGGGTTGGTTTTGCCAGCATATTAAACCATTGCTGCATTGCATTAATTTTCTGCAATTAATCGCAAATTATAGATTTTTAGTTATCATTTCTTAGTATATTCCACTTTATTCTCAGTGTTGACATTGTGATGAGCATATAATAGGCATAATAAATGATAAAGCAACTGACTGTATAAAACAGTTGCTTTTAGAAGACCAGTGTTTTTTGTTTGTTTTCTCTGAGCTTCCTGACTTTAGTTTATAATTAACATTCTACTTTGCATTCGAAGACAAGTCAAAGCAATACATTCAATCTGCATTTGGAATATATAAAGAAAGAATCTGTTCTTTGTAACGACTTACCCTGATAGTGCATCCCAAGTATGTTGGCACTATTTGCTACTAATAAGTAGTCTTAGATAAGTATGTGAGAGAACTCTTTAGATTAGTAAGTGAGAGAACTCTTTTTAGGTTTTCTAGCTTTATCTGTATCAGTTTTGAAATCATACCTCATGTTTTCATTTCAAAATTTCAAACATATTCACATTGCTTAATTATATTTCTGTTTAAAATCCCCCATTGTGGTTGGTTAGTTCAGGCTCACAGACTATGGTAGACCCATGCTAATTATTTACAAATATTTCCTCTGTGAAAGGAAAAAAGTAAGTATCAAATATAAATCATTGATGACAATCTTTCATAAGATTCAAAAATCAAAATCTTCTTTGTTTCATTAGAACACCTTCATAAAGGATAAAAGTTAGTGAGAAAACACTATCTGTGGATTAATAACATAAAGGCTTTAGTATTCTTATTTCATTTGATTATGACTCCTTTTAAACATTGATTGATTGTGATCATTTTCAAAATCTGCTCTGAACCATCTCTTTCATCAGTGCTCTGAATGCTTGATGATATTGAGCAAGTCCAATGCCAGTTCTCCCTTGAGGGTTTTCTCATCTGGTTTTGTTCTTTGTCTTTTTGTGTGACTTAATTTGTGTATTAAAGGTCAACATGTTTTATTTTTCTACTGATAGGCATTTTGGTATGTTTTTGTTTTCTAGTGGAGAATATTACTGAAAGCCTCAGCTCTGTAGTAAGTAGCATAATCAGTTTGTGATAATTACAGCAAGGCTGGTGAGGCCAATCTAAAGGTTATTGCATGGTTGAGGCCAAAAGGAGGAACAAAAGTTATGTGATGTATATGTTAAGGAATATGCACCACCAGTTTATTATAAAGTCCTCTGATGTTGCAAATACTTGTGTGTATTTAACTTTACAAGTATGAGTAATTCATTGATGGTAATGAACCTAATTGGGTCCACTTCAGATTAAGTGTTTGCTTATCCAGGAATGAAATTGTATTACTTCGTTCACAGTACAGTTCCTCAGAAAGAATGTTTTAACTTGCTTTTCATATTTCAGTACAGTGATCCTTGCATAAGTCCTATATGAGAAGACCTATGTCTTTAAACAGAAGGTAATCGTGTCCCCACCTTTTGATCAGTGCATGTTTTACTACCATGGTATTTTAAACCTTCTGTTAGTGTCTTTTAAGCAAAGTAGATAGAGATGCTCAATAAAGAAGAATACTGTGCTCTAACAATGGTTTTAAAGGAAATCACTCTACATGATGTGTGAATGCTTGAAGGACATAGAGTAGGCAAAGAAGAAAGTAATAATTTTTACTTTTTAATCCTATTTTTTTAAATATGTTGTTAAAGATGAAAATATTTGCAGAAAAGATTAAATACCACCAAAGCTTCAGTAGATGAAGCTAATGTTTAAGACTATCATTTTAATATTTTTTTATCTTTTTTTATTTTTTTATAAGTACAGTTCTGTCAGCTAAATATAGTTCAGGTTTTACATTTTTATAGACCATGTGAGTTCCCTGCAGGCACATTGTCTCTTTTCAGTAATTTATATAGTTTTAATTATAGGGGATGATAAGCATTTGCTGTTCAATAGTGTAGTTAATGCTCAGCCCCCCTGGGTAACAGAGCAGTGAAACAGTTACTACTCAGTGGTAGTTCTGCAACAATCAGCAACAGTGTGACTCTATCACAGTAAATTTACATTGGTGCACTTCATCCACAGGGAGTTGAACATCCACTCAGTGAAAACAACTAGAACAGACATTTTCCAGTTCTTTTGGATGACACAACTGGAAAAGTTTGCTGTTGTTAAGTGAATCAGAAACAGAAATCACAGATGGTACAACATGAAAATTATCCAGACCTTATTTTCTCTCCTTTTTTTAACCAGCATTATGTGATGGTTTCGCTCGGGTGGGTGACCGAGCTCCACCACAACCGCTCTCTCACTCCCCCTCCTCAAAGAGGAACAGGGAGAAAATACGATGAAAGGGGCTCAAGGGTTGAGATAAGGACGAGGAGATCGTGCAGTAATTATTGTGATGGCCAAAACAGACTCAGCATAGGGAGATAGTAAGATTTATTGCCTATTACGAACGAGCTAGAGAAGTGAGAAACAAAGGAAAGAAACCAAAAGCACCTTCCCCCCCATCCCCCCTCTTCCACCTCCTCCCCCCAAGCGGCTCAGGGGAATGGGGGAATGGGGGTTATGGTCAGTCTATAGAAATTCCTCTCTGCCGCTCCTTCTTGGTCACTCTCGTCCCCTGTGCTGTGGGGTCCCACCCACGGGATGCAGTCCTTGCTGAACTGATCCAGCGTGGGCTTCCCACAGGCAGCAGCTCTTCAAGAACTGCTCCAGATATGGGTCCGTAACACGGGGTCCATCCCTCGGGAGCAAATTGCTCCAACCTGGGTCCCCCACGGGCAGCAGCTCCTGCCAGGTCACCTGCTCCTGCGTGGGCTCCTCTCCGGGCTGCAGGTCCGGCCCGGAATCTGCTCCGGCAGGGGTCTTCCACAGGCCGCAGTCTCCGTTGGTGCAGGGCCACCTGCTCCACCGTGGTCTCCTCCACGGGCTGCAGCGTGGAACCCTGCTCCACCGTGGTACTCCATGGGCTGCAGGGGGACATCCTGCTTCACCATGGTCCTCACCACAGGCCGCAGGGGACTTCTGCTCCGGCGCCTGGAGCACCTCTCCCCCTCCTTCTTCACTGACCTTGGCGCCTGCAAGGCTGTTCCTCACTCCTCTCACTCTCCCAGCTGCTGTGTGGCGCAGCATTTTTTTCCCGTCTTAAATATGCTCTCACAGAGGCGCAAACAACATCACTTATTGGCTCAGTTCTGGTCAGCAGTGGGGCCCTTACCAAACATGGGGCAGCTTCTAGATCCTTCTCACAGAAGCCACCCCTATGGCCCCCTGCTACCAAAACCTTGTCACATAGACCCACTACACATTAAAAAAATAAATACTTGGACTGGAAAGTTTTTGGAAAGCTGAAAGTTGCAAAACATGCAGCATTGGCAGACCCACTGCAGTTCTGGTGCAGATGTCAAAGGCTCTGGGCCCTTCACTCCCACTATTAGAAGGAACCTCCTCTCTCAGGTACTTGCTTTATAATGCTTCTGTTCCTGTGACTGTGATGAGAAAATAGCAAGGGTTGCGTGAGTGAAGCAATAATAGCACTTCTCTTGCAAGATATTTTTATTCAGTAAGCAAGAAAACATTTTATAAAGGAAGCCAGTATCATCATCATGTAAAAAATGGGGAAACTTGAAGCAAAAACAGGTTCCAGGAGTTGGCCACAGTCCTTCAGCAAGACTGTGACAGAGTAAAAATACATCTGAGGTTCCCCAAGTGTTTGCTTAATGTTTTAACCGCTGCAGTCAATGCAGCCCTCTCTCTCTAAAATGCATCTGGAAGCCTCAGGCTGCAGTACAGCCTGCAGCTAGAATAAGGACTGACAAAGTACATTCTTCTCTTGTAAGATATGAAAGATGAGATAAAGGGATCTGCAGCAGGCAAGATGAGCTTCAGACTAGAAAACAGTGGGAAAGTGCAAAGCAGGATTTTCGTAAGTACTCCATTGCCAAGGATGCCACTGTGATTATGAGAAAAGAAGAATGCAGTGAACCAAAGAGGTGTAACCCTGCTTTGGTGACAGGGAATCTGTAGGTAATGACCATTAAACCTACACTGCATTTTTAAGCCTGACTTGCTTGATACATACAGTAGAGAGACAGCAAATATAAATGTAGGCACTTCAGTGCAATTCTTGGGGCAAGCAGATCTCTGCATCCATACATTTGGTTTTACAGCACCAGAGTGCCCGATAGGTTGTCTGCAAGAAGGCTTCATCTGAGAGGCAAGTCAAGTTTCCCAAAGACACTTGTGATATGCTTTGTGCTTGCCTGCCTGCCACAGTGCTGAAACAGCATAAGGACATTGTGAAGAGACTCAGTAGAGAAGACTGAGGAAAAACAAAACAAAACAAAACAAACAAACAAACAAGCAAGCAAAAAAAAATAAAAATAAAAAAAAATTATTTGTGTTAAAATTGTGGATACAGAGCTGCTGACGTGTCTTGGCAGTGGTAAGAATGTAACCCTACCCTTTAGTTGTTAACAATTAGAAAGCAGCTTGATGGCATTGGAATTGGAATTGTTTTGGATTCAGCAAAAAATAATTAAGATTTGAAAATCTTTCAAAGAGCAGGAATATGATAAATAATGAGGGGAATAATTATAACAAGAAGAAATGGATAGGCTGAGAATTGTGACAAAATCCCAGAAGAGCAGTTCCAGTCAGTGCTCTGGTGGGCACTCATCTGCTTGTTGCCATCTGGAAGCATGAGCATCATTCCCCAACACCCAGCCTGCATCTGATCTTAAAGCCTGTGGACACTCAAATAATAATGTGAAGAGGACCATGTACTTAACATGGAGCCTGAAATAACCTATAGAAATGGCAGAGATAAATCTTACCTGCTAAAAACACCTGGCCTCTTCGGTCACTCTGGTCCACAAAATCAAAATTACATTCCAGTCCTAGAAGGAACTCTAAGTTTAAAACTGTGAAATGGAAGAAAAAAAAAAAAAAAAAAAAAAAAAAGAACTGAATAAAATCAAAAAGATAAATGAAAATGTCACACTTCTTCGAGGAGAAGATGAAGGAGCACTAAACTAATAGCAAACCAGCTTACTATGAGGCAGAATGATATTCTCAGCAGCTTCAGGGTTCATGTAACTGACCTAAAGCTAAAAGACAGGTCTCTTGGGAAGAACGATAGCAATATCTGAATAATTTCTGTAGTGATATCAGAAGGAAATTGACAATAATAAAGGATTTATTACGTCAAGATTCAGAATATGTGGTCTCAAAAATAAGAGAGGAGCAGCTATGGAAGGAAGATACAGTATTAATGTAAGTCTCGGTGCAGATGTATGTAGTACAAAGAATGTGTATGGCTTTATCTCTGATAAAGCATTTACTTGTGCTGTTACCTCAATCCTCTTTCCTGTATCATGGTATGCCTAAGGCAATCGGAATGAGCTGAGGCATAATGTGGAATTACACAATGCAAATAAAGGTGAAGATATAGCACAGAGCATCTATTAGAAGTGACAGTGTGTATGATTGAAAGAATGAATATCTTCAACTGAAAGGAAAAAAAATATTTCTTTAAACTTTGTGCAACTGAGAGAGAAATCAATGATTCAATCAGAATGACACTATACCAGATCAATTTAATAAGCTCTTTCAAGAGCAAAATCACATATGGAAACAATTGTGAATAACGTGCTGCAAAATACATTCCAGGGAATAATCCCATGCCGGCAGAGATTGAACTAGACAGTTTAATAAGACTTCCATCCCTAATTTCTCTCTGCCTATGATTCTTTAAGATAAAGCCACATAATTTGATGTTGTTTATAGCTTTGGAAATATCCAATACCTTCTGATTTATAGCTTGGCCTGTGTATAAGTTCAGGTTGCTTGAGGAAGAAAGACACCCTAATCATAACAGCAAATTTCAGATATTACATTGTCAACTCCAGACCCTCATTTCTATTTATTTATTTCTTTGCTAGTTTACTTACTCTGGAATTAAATATACTGATAGGAAATATCAGCAGTGGCCAGCCTCCCCTGGAGCCTTTAGTAAATCCTCATATTGAGAAAGGGTAGAAGAGTAAAAGTGACATAAAAATATGGGGCAAGATATGGAGTGAAAAGGATTTTTTTTTTTTTTTTTTTTTTTTTTACATCCAACTCATCTCTATTTCAGATTTTTCTCAAAATCTTTTAGGGTTTTTAGAAATAAACTATTTTTTAGAAATAAACTATTGTCTCCTTCCTTTTTGGTTCAATATTTACTGTTAACTTGCTTCCCAACATTTACATGAAAAGAGAAAAATCCTCATTTCTTAACTGTGTTGTGAAGGGGTGGTATCATAGTATCGAATGGGCTGCATGTATGTTTTGGGTAGCTAGCAAGGACTGCAGAAACTGTCCTTTGATGGACAACACGTAACTTTTTCAGGTCTGCAGTATTTCACATGATGCGGATCAACAGAAATTAATCCATTTGTTTGGAGCACCTCTGACTTACTCATCTGTGTTGGGAATCATTGGCAAGCTAAATTTGTGACAAAAAGTTTGATGCCTGAAGTCCCCAGCTTGGAACTAGCTGTTATGGAAGAGAGTGTTTGGTCCTATCTCATCTACCTGTAGACATATAAATCTTAAAATGAGAAGAATCAGCTTCTGAAAATATTGCTCTCTCTGGTGACTGTTCTAGTCTTGGAGAATGGACACACGCAGGCACTTCCATACACCAGTTTATCCATGTATATGTCAAAAGAGGAATGTCTTCAGATGACGGAGAGTAAATCTTATCCATCACATTTCAGTAGGTGAAGTCAGATGAGATGAATTTCAACCAACAACTGGAATACTTCCAAATTTTTACTGAAAAAAAAAAAAAAAAAAAAGAAGAAGAAGAAATGGTGGGAAGGCTGAAGTCTGTAACAAAGTTGTACTAGGCTGCAGGGCTTCAACAGCTGGTGTTCTTACCAGTGCAAGCATGAGAAAAAATATAAAACTAGTAGAAACATAAAAAGCTTTCAAAAATATGTTAATATGTGCAAGAATACTGTTTGGGGAAGATGCCTTTCAACAAGAAGCTGACAGATGACACTATTGACTGTTTTGTTAAAGAGCAGCACAGTAGAAGCAATTCACGTGTAATATTAATTGGTGAATTAGAGATAGAGTTAGCTGTGATTATAACTATGTCAAACCAAAAGAACCAAGACAAATTCCGTCTCCTGCCCCACTGCCAAAAAAAAAAAAAAAAAAAAAAAAAAAAAATTTGTACACAATGGTACATTGAAAACTACACTTTCCAAATGATAGTATTAGTGAGCAAAGGACTTGAATAGTAGCTCATAAAAAATTAATACCCAAAATTTTCAACAGATATAAAGGACAGAGAAGAGGGAAGGAGGAAGAATAAGAAAGCAAAGAATAGAATTGTTTTGTAATAATTCCCAAAATAATGTAATTTTCTATTTTTAGTAAGATTTGAAATAGTTTGGGGACTGATTATGAATCAGTAAATTTTTCATTCCAGATGCAATACCAGATTTTTGCAGAGATCATTTGAATTGCTGAGAGGTTATTTATTTGAGGAATAATTTTATTACCTGTGATTGTACCAGTATATTTTTTTCACTGTGAATGTGTAAACTCTGCATGATATTGTTGGTTCCTCATGGAGTGAATAAAAAATAAATGACTGGAAGTGTAACCCAGTTTGATTTCTTCTATCTGTAAAAGCTTTCTAGGTCTTAGTAATCCATTTGAACCTGAATCAGTATAATTAAACATATCTGTTATAGGCATAATCCTGTGAAATACAGAACACCTAAACTCTGCTCTAACAAAGCAATGAATAGTTTATTTTAAGACTGTGTTTAAATCTGGAACTTCCATAAGCATCAGCATTGGGGGGACTGACAGTAGTGCTTGCCCAAACCCACATCCCAGAGGTGAGTATGCAATGGTGTAGAAAGTCCATATTCAGTGTACTGTGGGGTTGGACCAATGTGAAGGAAACTTCATTGAAGGACTAAATATGTAGTCAAGAAAGAAAGCCAGTTTATCCAGCCACAGCATTTATTGAAATCTTGGTATAGGCAGGATTTAAACTGAAGTTTACCAAATAGAAATTGCATGTCAACTCGTGATGCCAGAAATGTGTTTACACTAACTGTGATACAATCAGAATCAGGAATAGGGGTTTTATCTTAAGGTGAGTTTGAAAAGGTTTTTAGATCTGTTTTTATTGCTAAACCTATTCCAGTGATACATAAACCTTAAACCTAGTCCTTCTAGATGTGAAATGTGTTTATTTGATTCGTGTCAGTATGGAACAATGCTAGG
>NC_048901.1:1154276-1196307 GCF_011077185.1 Oxyura jamaicensis | reverse complement strand
TAACAGGTGTGCGTCCTGGTAGAGCAGAGACTCCCGGTGCACCCAGCACTGTTTGCTTGCCTCTATTCGCTTAATAAATCACAAAAATCCTATTTGGGACTTAATCATTTATCACATAGAGAAGCCACATACTAACCTAAGCTGGGGGATCTCCACCTGGCTTCAGCAGTAGGGGCTTAATGGGAATAAGAGCTGGATGGTTTTTTACCTTTGTTTGATGTTCCAGTCTGGAACACCCAGAGGAGAATTTCTCAAGCAGCTGAATTAGAAAAAAACAGCGCACTTGCATTTACCCTCAGCTGTAATATGGGTAGAATATGTCATTACCATGTGGAATACTACAGGCTCCAGAGGTCTTCGGTGCCTGAATGAAAAAAGTGTCTGGTTATAAATGATTTTATCAATGGCTTGGGTAAGGATCAATAATATTTATTGAAAGAATACTACGTGTGATGATACTACGTGATACTACGTGTGATGAATACTACGTGTGATGAAAGAATAATACGTGTGATGTTTATGTTATATATGAGGTCATCCTCGTGTATAGTGAAGAAGGTTGATGATTTGTACTACCTTTTTCTATACAACAGATCAGGATTTGAAGCAAAGTCTCAGAATCAAGTGCAACTTCAACTGTAAGGTAACAAATGAAAAAGAGAATTGATTTGTACTTACAAATTACATCTTTACATTGATCACAATGCAGTGGTCCAACTGTGCTGCAGAATTGGCTTTGTTCAAGGTAATTTGTTATTGATCAGCCTTCAGCTATAATGTTATAACAATGAAAGTCATCAAATGTAATCCTACACAGATACAGTTTTCAGGCAAATTCTATACCTGAGAAATCATTGCATCACAGATAAAGTTGCCGGACAAAAGCATGGTTATTACACTTAGTTTCTTTTTCTCCCTTCCGATTTATTTGTATTGAGTTTTTGTTTGTAACATTTGAAAATAGCTGAGAATGTGTGTGGATCAGACATTTTGTGAACATGCTTTTTGTTTTTCAGTCCACTTAAATGCACTACTAATGTAAACAAAGAACTCAAAATGGACTTTTCAGAAAGAGGTAGCACCCTAAGTGTTTCTTTTGAATTCAGTAGTTTACTCCAAACTATCTCTGAGGTTCAGCTAGTTTTCTAAATCTGGTGGAGACTTTTCTCACTTTAATGCTAATAGTGTTTAGATCCTGCCAAAAATTCATAGTTATAAATGAGACATACTTAGCTGGCTTCTTATAACTATATTAATGTGCTGGCAACTATTTCCAGTGCAGCAATATGTTTTTCCTGTAGCTTAACAATCCTAGTATTTGCAGTTGGTCAACCTAGTGGCCAAGTAAGCTGATATATACACTTCTATACATTAAGCTGTTACTTCTGCTGTGAGAGTAAGATTGATTTAAGTTGTATCAACATCTAGAAAATTTATCATATCTTTGACCAGATAGTATTGCATTGCTACAGCCAGCCAGCCACCTTTTGTAAAGGTGTCTTACTTACTGAAAAGTTATGATTGTCATATCTACAGTCTTTTTCTGCATGTTCAACATCTTAATTTCAAGACTTATTTTTCTTGAAAAGTAAAAAGTATTTGGTTCTGTTTTTTAACTTAGGAATAGATGTTCTCAATAGTCATGCAATTAAAACTTGGATAGCATTTTACCTGAATACTGAAATGAATTTAGAATGATAAGCTTCATTCTCATGTTCAGTATGTAAGTAGAAGCAATCAGTGAGATTGCTTAAAATAGTCCATTTTCTATTTTTCAGTGAGAGTAGCATTCAAAATTCATCAAGACTATGGACATATGTTACTCAGCCAAGTAATCACCATAGTCTTTTCAGAAAGTTGAAGGCATTAAATCTTAGCATATTAATATTTAACAATATTTAACATATTGTATTAAATTGTAACAGAGTCTTGGGCAAGATTTTTTTACAAAGAATTTAAAACATGTTAATGAATAAGTCCAAGTGCAAACTCATTAGCTTAAGACTGCACAGCAGAACATGAAAACAGTCGTGTTTTTTTTCCCTTAGGATGACAACTTCACAATTATAAACAGAGCATGGGAAAATATGCTTAGGAGGCACTTCTTTCAGATGAGCTAATTAAGAATGTGCTTTTTATTTGTGTGTGTACCCAAGTGAACAGCACTATTAGGGTGAAAGGGACCACATAGTTTTTAAGTACCATGCACAGGTTGTTCAAGTGGTTAAGTTCTCTTTCAAGACTATGGTTCAAAATCTGCGTGGACACATTTCATTCAGTATAATTTTAGAAGATAAAAATGCAAACAGCTTTTGAAGGTAAGTCATAACACCTAAAGAAGGAATGCAGATGTCCTCTTTAATTTAAAATTTAAAAAATAAAATAAAATAATAATAATAAAAAAAGGAATCTGAATTAGAAAAAATAGAAGCCATACCAGATTCAGTTAAATCTTTAATGAAAGATTTAGAATCCAGGGCATTCCGAATATTCTTGTCCACTATTCAGGAACATTTACACTTGCTACATTTACACTTGCAGCATTGTGTCTTTTGTTATTAAATAACCATGTACTCATCAAAGCAAATCCCATTGGTTAAGTTTGTACTTTATTTTATCTTGTTGCTTTGCTACCTGACCAAAAAAAAAAAAAAAAAAAAAAAAAAATATAAAAGATAACACTAGAATGACCTAAAACAGTAATCTCAGCTGACATTCAGGAGCTGAAAATATACCAATACAAATATTTCTGTTTGAGAATAACTCTTTTTATGCTATCTTCTGAGCAGTAATATTAACAATAAAGTAATATAACTGCAGACCTAGCCCTAAGCATACAAAATTTCACAGAGGACTTTTTCTTTGTAATATTAAGGGTGAAACTGCCACTGTTGCAGGGCAAGTGCAACAGTTCAGAACAAGTGTTCCCTTACTTCCTCTATGGATTAGGTAAGAATCAAGCAAGAATCTGTAATTAGGCAGACACCAGTGTCTAGAATATATTGTATTTATTACAAAGAGATAGAAATCAAAGTACTTGATTGTTCTAGGGAATATGCCAAAAAAAAAAAAAAAAAAAAAAAAAAAGGAAATTGAAGGAAATTGTACCCAACTAGATGCATTGCTTAGTATAGCAATGTTAATTTATTTAGCTTGTTTTATTAACAAGACACATGGCAGTCAGATATGGAGTGACTGCTCCCTAGCAAACACCATTGAAATTAGCTGGTTTTCTGAGTGGAGAAAAGAAATATATACATATATATTTTTCTATTGGCAAAGAAAGCATTTTGACTGGCTTGAAGGCTTAATATGCTCCATGAACTTTTTATGACTTAACCATTAGAAACAAACTGCTTCATGATCTCTGTTATTTGATGCAAGTCTATTGCTTTTTTACAGTCCATCTTGATTCCAGGAAATAGAAATGTCTTGCTGGCAGACCAGCAAAAATACTTTTGCAGTCGCTTAGTAGCTGTAGAGAATACTTTACCTGACTGAGTCTCTTGAAGTTTAAGCAAAGAAATTTGATTGTTTCCAGTTCTGAGACAAGCTGTTTTTGAACAGCGTTGAAGCTAATGAGACTTGTGTCCTGCTTATTGTTCTCCAGTGCATGGGTGAATGTATGGCTATATTCCCCTACTAGCTTTTGAACACATTGACTAGTTGCTATAAATTCAAATCTCATAGATATTCATGCAAGTAATTAGTACACTTGAAAATAAGCCAAGTAGAAGAGGGAAACTTAGTGTACTTTCTCAAAAGTAAAAAATCTGAATGCTTTTATTATTAGGTATTTAAGAGTCTCTTGTGAGGGAAGTTGGCACAAACATGATGCTGAGGGAAGGTTCAGTCAGACCTTGTATCTCTGAGGAACCTGGCCACAAGATATGAACTTGTAGGAAACTAAAACTAAAAGTGCTCACTGTCCCCTTCCTTTATCCTATGGTCTCTCTGTCTTATGATTTCTAGTTTTACTATGGCCAGTATGTTTTTCTTACTTAAAATTTAAACCATTCCCCCATTTGCAGGCCTTTTGCAGGCAAAGTGCCCCTACATTTTGGGAAATGTAAAGGTGTTTTTCTTCAATGCAAGTGGAAAAACAAGCAGTCACATTGTCAGTCACATCTGACACAAATAACAGCCAGGTAAATTCTCCAAATTCATTTCCTATGCAATTCTTCCAGAATCACAGCTACTTTTGACTGAAATTTGCAGGAGAGTGCCAAGGCTGCCATACTGATCACAATTCTTATTTCAGTTATCAAGGACATTTTCCTGGAGGTTCCTTGGATTCCAACAAAATTCCATGAACACTTCTTTAAAGCAGAAGTTTCTCATTTCTACCTAGTAAAAATGGGAAATTTATCTACTGGATATTGTCTCTTGTTGTACGACGAGACATAATACAAGCCTAATAAAACAAAATCAGAGAAGGTAAAATGTAACTTGTAGTGTAATTAAATTCTAGGTAAATGAATAGCCAAGGAATTTTGCAATAAATCACCCAGGATCATGAAAAGAAAATAAAAGGCATTATGGTGGTAAAGTGCATACATGCACAAGAGGCATGATTTCAACTCCTGCATTTGAGCTGTGCTGAAATTAAATGCCAGAAGTTAATCTCTACTTTTCAAATTTTAACCCAATTCTTTGTTTGGCAAACTTGTAATATGTGTAGGTGTGGGTAGAAATACTGCAGATTTGTTAGGGCGTGACACCAAATTAAAAATAAGCAATTTGGTCATCTACAGTACCTGCCACATTCTGACTTCATCCTCACTGAGAATAAAAAGTGGCAAAGGAAACTGATTAGTCACAATGCCAGGTGAGCCCAAAATAATGTTTTGTTTGTTTGTTTGTTTAAGGGAAAGAGAACTTGTTCTCAGCTGTGTATCTTTATACTGCACAACAGAATCCTGTTAAATATCTGAGGAAAAGGGTTCCTGGAAATGGGAAAGCTCTTCTCCTGTCCATTATTTTTGTCACCAAGCTTAGACTTCTGTGGAAGAGTTCCATGTGCAGGCTTGGTTTTCTTCTAAAATTGCAGCTCTTTCTCTCCTTTTTTCTCTATTCAGGGTTCATCTGGAGATACAAATTCTTTGACAAAGGGCAGATAAGGAGACAAAATGGATAATGACAAGATAGGAGAATATAGAAAAAAACTTATGCTGAAATCTTTCAGGAAACGAGCAACTACTTTCTAGAGATTTTATGTGACAACTAGAGCTACTAACATTATTAATACATAAAGAGGATGTAGGAGTATCACAAAGCATCTTTAAGAGCATAGGCTATATACTCTTCAAATACAAAAAGTACCATTGCACAGTAAGGGAACACAATAATAAACATTTTTAGCTTTTCATGTAAATGTTGGGGAGTTAAGAGTGCATAGTAAACAGTGAACCAAAAAGGAAGGTGGCAATAGATTGTTTCCAAAAACCCTAACAAATTTTGAGCAAAGATCTAAAGTAGAGGTGAGTTGAATACTGAAAAAAAATAAAAAAAAAAATAAAAATAAAAATAAATCTAAGAAGTAAACAAGAGTTACAATAAGAAAAATTGTATTAAGAAAATCTGACTGAAGACCTCTAAGGATGAAACCTGATAAAAACTAGAATATCATTATTTATTCAGTTTGTCAGTTACTCAGTTTGTTTGGGGTGATGTTAATGGCTGAGTGAAGAATGGAGGCATTTTAGGTTTGCTCAAAACAGTCCTTAGTCTTCCAGAAGTTAAATAAAAGACAAAAAAAGTTTGTGTTTAGCAAAACATTTATTGAGATTAAAACAGTTTATGGGTATATGGATTTTACTTTAAAACGTATATACTTGAAAAGGTAAATACTTTGAAATGGCTGTACTTTTCAGTAAACATTCTTATCTGTGAATTTTATATGAATTCATGACCAGTTTGTACTATCTTGTCACCTTATGTAACTTTAGAGTTAAAAATGTATGAAATCATCCAGCTAAAAACTTACACCCTTCAGAAGTGGATGAAGTTTTACTTCAAATGAATATGCACATGTCTGTTATTTCTAAGGAATATTCATTTTGTAAGGTTTGTTTTCTCTTCTGGCATATGTAATTTCAAAGTGCTGGAAATGTGCTAAGCAATGCACAAGGCAAGTGCTACCACCAGCCTTTGCCCTTTAAAGCACTTAGAGCTTTATTAGTGAAAATATATGGTCATTAATAGATGTGCTACTAAAAATTGGCTTAGCTGTGCTGTGAGGTTGGAGAGGAACAGTTTTATTCTTCTTCTGCAAATTCTTTGATGTGTTTCTTCTATGAGCTGTTTGATGTTACAGTTATTTGCATTTCATTTCAGTAGCAGCACATTAATTCGCTTTTGGGTCTGTTTTTTGATTATGTTTTGCAGATTGGAGAATTCACAACAATAATGGTCTCTACTTTTAGGATTTTTTTTTCCTAAACAAAAATTATTTGATATCCTCTTTCTTCCAGCCAGTATGATTTATGCTACTGTATGATGTGAGAAATCCTGCATCTTTGGCAGCATCTTTGTACTATTACTTAATCCACACATGGAAAAACACTGACATTTTTCATTGGAGGCTAACAGTTTTGAAGCTAGTAGGTTAAGGAGATATTTCATGGTCTAGATTATTAAATTGTAGGTGTAATTGAGTAATTCAGCTATCAGCATGCTTGGTAAAATGAGAAATTTTTGTTTAGATTCCAATTTATGGTTGTTTGTTTGTACCTTCATGGTACCATGTACCTTCAGGAAGAAACTTAAATGTTTAATTCTGCAGCTTTTCTAATGTTATACAAAGCACACAATAAAGTATAAGGCAACTTTGCCCGGTTTATACCGGAACTTTTATTAAGATGTTGTTTTGTTTTGTTTTTTTTTTTCCTTTTATTTGCAAGCTGAATTTTAAAACAGAAAGCAACAGTAGGAGGCTTTAACTGCACAATGTGCCTTTTGAGTTAGAAACAAAAGCTGTCATTGGTTTCTCTGGAGGAGGATCGCGCCTTTCATTTACATGTAAGGTGTGACTTAATTTGTAGAGTTTTTCTACCTGAATTTGTGATCTATTCACTTAAGCACTTACCAGATACTAACAAATTATCTCCACAAAATTGTTGTCAGGGAAAAGACTATATATGCACTTTACAGTTTTTAACAAGGTATGTCAGAAACAGCAGATATATTTGTGATCTCATGTTGTGTCCTGTGTTCTATGAAGTGACACCTCCTGTACCCCCACCAAATGCCCATGCCACAAAACTGTTGTGCTATCACCATTTATGCTATCAGGACATCCATTAGTAATCTGACAAGAGGAGTACAGTTCAATGAAAATTCAAACTCAGTGGACCATATTGGTTTTGGACTGCCTTTGTAGTATCTTGTATTATGCAAACTGAAGTCTGCTCAAAGGTTCTATTTTCAATAAATCATGTCTAATGGCAGAATTGTGACCTGTTGTTACCACCAAAGGGTGAGGATCAAGGTGGCCTTGGTGTAACCTTTCTTTTACCCTTTTCCATCTCCATCTCAGCTTGTAGAAGCCAAACCACACTTTCATCAATAAATTGTCCAGATATTTTCATACAGTATTCTGATAGGCACCCTGAAAATGTGCTTTTAGCAGAGTGTGAAACTGAAGATGTTGCTGCAAACTGAGTTGGAGCATGACTGGCGGCTAGCAAATGTAACGCCCATCTACAAGAAGGGCCGGAGGGCTGACCCGGGGAACTACAGGCCTGTCAGTTTGACCTCAGTACCAGGGAAGCTCATGGAGCAGATCCTCTTGGGAGTCATCATGCGGCACTTGAAGGGCAAGCAGGCGATCAGGCCCAGTCAGCATGGGTTTATGGAAGGCAGGTCCTGCTTGACGAACCTGATCTCCTTCTATGACAAAGTGTCGCGCTGGGTGGACGAGGGAAAGGCTGTGGATGTGGTCTACCTTGACTTCAGCAAGGCTTTTGACACCGTCTCCCACAGCATTCTCCTCAAGAAACTGGCTGCTCTTGGCTTGGACTGGCGCACGCTTCGTTGGGTTAGAAACTGGCTGGATAGCCGGGCCCAGAGAGTTGTGGTAAATGGAGTCAAATCCAGTTGGAGGCCAGTTACTAGTGGCGTCCCCCAGGGCTC
This sequence comes from Oxyura jamaicensis, assembly GCF_011077185.1. Classification (NCBI taxonomy): domain Eukaryota; kingdom Metazoa; phylum Chordata; class Aves; order Anseriformes; family Anatidae; genus Oxyura; species Oxyura jamaicensis. The sequence continues at coordinate 1,188,174 of NC_048901.1, read as the reverse complement.
GGTGCTGGGGCCGGTCCTCTTTAACATCTTCATCAATGATCTGGACGAGGGCATTGAGTGCACCCTCAGTAAGTTTGCAGATGACACCAAGTTAGGTGCGAGTGTCGATTTGCTCAAGGGTAGGAAGGCTCTGCAGGAGGATCTGGATAGGCTGCACCGATGGGCTGGGGTCAACTGCATGAAGTTTAACAAGGCCAAGTGCCGGGTCCTGCACCTGGGGCGTAATAATCCCAGGCAGAGCTACAGGCTGGGAGATGAGTGGTTGGAGTGCTGCCAGGCGGAGAAGGACCTGGGAGTGATAGTGGACAATCGGCTGAATATGAGCCAGCAGTGTGCTCAGGTGGCCAAGAAGGCCAACGGCATCCTGGCTTGTATCAGAAATAGTGTGACCAGCAGGGCTAGGGAGGTGATTGTCCCCCTGTACTCGGCTCTGGTGAGGCCGTACCTCGAGTACTGTGTTCAGTTTTGGGCCCCTCGCTACAAGAAGGACATCGAGGTGCTTGAGCGGGTCCAAAGAAGGGCGACGAAGCTGGTGAGGGGCCTGGAGAACAAGTCCTACGAGGAGCGGCTGAGGGAGCTGGGCTTGTTCAGCCTGGAGAAGAGGAGGCTCAGGGGCGACCTTATCGCTCTCTACAGATACCTTAAAGGAGGCTGTAGAGAGGTGGGGGTTGGCCTGTTCTCCCACGTGCCTGGTGACAGGACGAGGGGGAATGGGCTAAAGTTGCGCCAGGGGAGTTTTAGGTCAGATGTTAGGAAGAGCTTCTTTACTGAAAGGGTTGTGAGGCATTGGAACAGGCTGCCCAGGGAGGTGGTGGAGTCACCATCCCTGGAAGTCTTCAAAAGACGTTTAGATGTAGAGCTTAGGGATATGGTTTAGTGGGGACTGTTAGTGTTAGGTTAGAGGTTGGACTCGATGATCTTGAGGTCTCTTCCAACCTAGAAATTCTGTGATTCTGTGATTCTGTGATGTTGAGGACCTCATATCACACCTGTGCACCAAGGCATTTCTGTATGCTAAAATGAAAAATGTAAACCAGGTGAAATATTTCTGTCCTAGTGTTCTAGGAGCTGAAATAAGAAGTGTTTCATTCCACGGAAACATGAGCTTAATTCTTACCACATTCCTAACCTAAGCATGCAAAATGATGACTTCAGGTGAGTTTCAGATAGACAGCTAAATGTCTAGGCACTTGTTCATTTCTCTTTGTTTTATTTAATGTGATGTGAGCTGATTGCTTGGGACTGGGCTTCTACTGGATGTGAACCTTGCCCTCCATGTTTTGTAATAGTTGGATTTTCAAAAGTTTTCTCTTAGGTTGTGAGCTCTGTAGTTCCATCACCCATTAATATGAAATATTTGCATAATTATTTCTAGTTGAATGATTCTCTTTTTCAGAAGTAATAACAACAACAACAACAAATGCTTAAGAGATTTCAGTAGAAAAGCAATAACCTGGATCCCTCTAGAGGCCATTTGTATAATATTTGGTAGGGAAAAAAAAATTTAACTTTTCTCCCAGTTCTCTGTCCACAAAGCTTATCATGTTACTGTCTATTATCTTTCCCGCATGCTTCTGTTGGGTGGTGAAAGCTGCATAATTACTGTACTTGCTCTTCCTTAAACCAGATCATACTTCAGACTGAGTAATGCAGCAGGAGTTTTACTGTACATTAATTAGAAATCTTAAATTAATTCCTATATGCTTATTTCCTTGAATATTGCTTTTTAAAAAATGAGTGTTTCATGTTAGACACTGATCGATGCACCACAAGGATAACTTTCTGTTTGCAGTAGTATTGCCAAAGAGCTAATTAAACCAGCTAGACAAAAGGAATACTATTACTTTCTCACATGTGTACATTTAAGCAAGGCCTGGGTGGATCTGTTTCTAACCTCAAGTACTGTGGCATTACTCCTGAGCACGTGTGTGAAAAGTCCAAACTTAAATAACTAAAAGACAAGACAGGCTGCACACAAAGTGCCAAAGTGTGAGTAATATGAGTGAAGAGGAACAGTGCTCAGCACTGCAAGGAAATGAGCAGAGCTTTCTAAATCCTTCATGCTACTTCTGCGATGAAAGCAATCAGAGCACAAATTTAAGATGGCACTTACTTAAATTATCTTTAAGATCATGTCTTTCGAACGCTGTTTGTGATGAAGTTTGCACATTAAATGCTTCCTCAGCCTGAGAGCATGTTACTCCAATAGCTCATTCAGGACGATCTGCTTATTGGGGTGTGTGCATTGACTAAAGGATAGCGATAACACTCCAGGTTATCAGTGTTCACTGTGAAAAAGTAACGTGTGAGTAAAGGGGATGAAGTACAAGTAATGTTCCACAGTCTGTCCTTGATCAAATAAAAAACCTTGCCACAAATCATCAAACCAATTTACACAGATAATCAGAAAAATCAGAATGTTTTTATAGTGATCTTGGTAAAATTCACTGGGTGAACTTTGCTCTTTGTGATGCTTGCACTTTTTATAAATAGGGTTGTATAATTTGGGTACACAAGTGGTTTATGTCCTTTAAAATATTTTTAGCTCAGCTCTAGTTCTTAAGCTATTTATCCAAAAAGTTTATTATTCTTATCCCCTTCCTAGGAAAGTTTTAGGAAGTGTTATCACTATGTTATTAGACAAGATCCTCCCAAGCATTAGAAAAATCAATTCTAATTTTTAAGAAAATGAATGCAAAGAATGGTATACTTTTGTACTTACTTCCGGCATAGAACAAAATTGTTTTTGATCATTCATTATATGCAAAATGTCCTGTTATATACCATAAAATGTAATTTCATCCACATGAGTGAACATTGATGAGGTACTTTTGAAGAAGTGTTGGATAAAATCACTATCCCTGTTCATCTTTGTTTCAAAGGTGAAAAACATAATGTTATAATGAAAAATAAAGGCAATTAAAACAAACAAAAAAAGAGGCATATTTTTATGCAGCCTTACACTATCAGGGAACAACAAAAAAAATGTAACTTGCATTCATCTCACACTAGGATATGCAAAATATATGCATAATCTGAATTGATTTTTTTTGACCACTAAATGTCAATATATCAGTCTTCATAATAGTCTGGGGATATAGTAAAGAAATTACTGATAGTGTCAAAATCTCAGCCTTACTTTCATCTCAGAGCTGAGCCAAGAACTATTGATGGCAAGGGAAGGACTCCAGTGGGCTTTGCATCATCCTTCACTCTGCTTTGCCACTTTGCTTAAGTGCCACTTTGCATTTTTTCTATGTACTTGTTCATGATATAAGTTTCATTTCAAACCAGGAAGTATATTTGAAAGGATGTGAGCTGTCATCAGGTACTTTTAAGCAATGTAATTCTCTTATTCTGAGTTGATCGACTGGGTAATTGATTTATTGCTGCTTACTTTTGGCTCCATATTTAAGTGGGAAGCAATAATTCAGGGGCTGCATCTGCCAGTAAGTGGAGCTCTTTGCTAGTCCAGGGAGGTCTTCACCAGGAGCTTTTTTTTTTTTTGCAGACAACTGCAGAGTTGATATTCAATTTTTCTACAGCCCTTTGGCAGCTTCCACATTATGTTCTGCTTCTGTTGGTTTACAAAATGAGAGGATGATGACCAAAATCAATCAAATTCAATCAAAATCAATCAGATTATAAATTATTTTATTTCCATGGAGATGTTGTTACCTTCCTCTTTGACAGCCAACTGTTGTATCCATTCACTCTGTTCCTTAAAAGAAAGGAGAGATTTTAATACTTTAATTTTATCTTTTTAGGGTGCAGAATGTCAACCCAGTTGTGCCATGATCTACTTTGTGCCTTTATAAAAAGTTCACAGTGCAGGAAGGGGAAGGATCTGCTTTCATGAGAACTGGTCTTCCAAGAATCAACTATATTTTAAATTATTTTCTACTCCAAACTGTCTGGGTTAGGAGGGATTGCTAAAGGAAACATAGGTTTCCAGTCATATGTGGAGAAGCAAGAATTAAACTATATTTAATCAAGATGACATATCAGGATTAGTTTTCTAACTTAAACTCTCAAATGAATCAAGGAAAAACAGACTGAATATAACAATAATTTGCTAATCTTGAAGTTATCTTCTTTATATACTTTATCAATGTTGAAGTCTCATTTATTTATGCTGGTAAGCGGTTTACCTGGTATGTTACTCCACATATCCTGTCAATCCTAATTATTTAATATATACGTTAGCTGATGATGGGTCAGCCGGCTCTCTGAAGGTGGCTTATTTTGTATGTAATGTGCATGCTGCAGTGCTTGTGTTTCTTCCTTCTGAGTTTGTCAGTGTTCTTACTGGCCCACAGTCCCAACTGGTATTGCTAACTTATTCTTCAAAGTAGAGCAAGACTATTTTGGCAGGAAAAATAAATTGTTAAATGTGCAGCTATGACAATAAGAAAGGACAGAAAGAGGAAGATGCATTCTCTCCTTACACATTCTAGTGTAGGACAGGGAAACTGCTCTTTCCTCCTGTTGTGGGGGTGAGTTAAGCAGGGAAATTCATTTCACCTGGGACATGACTTCTGCCAACTCAACAACGTCGAACTGAAGCTGAAGGGCAAGGAAGATTGCATCTCTGTAAAGGTTTCAAACAGTTAAAACACTTTTCTCAATGCTTCTGATGAATGTCAATCAGTAAATTAATAGCATTATTCATGTTAGTAACTATATATTAAAAAAAAAAAAAATAGCCAAAGAAGTGGAACACACCACCTTCCCCAGTGTATAGGTGGAGGCATAGATTACAAAACGAATTAAGTGAATTGACACATGTTGAAGTTGAAAATTGTATCCAGATCTCTTGTGCCCAGAGCATACTCCATAAGGCCTCTCGCTTTTGCACCTTTTGAACTTATTGATGTTATGAGCCTCAGCTTTCCTCTTCTTTCATTGCCAGGACCATGTTCTCTGGAAATGCTTTGTAATCTTGTGTGCTTGGCCAGACCTTTATAGCCCTGGGAGACAGATTCAAGTAGAGCTTAGAAGCAGATCTTGTTAGACTAAAATCTCAAACTTATAAATAAGGAAAATTCAAAACACCAAATTAAGAGAAAATGGAAATAAAAAGGGTTTGTAAACCAGTAGCATATGGCTATGACAGTCTTTGCAAGCTGCCTGTTGCTTCTATGATTAACTTTGAGTCTCCACAACTTTCTGAGCTGCAGCGAAGCATTCAGGTTCCAGCTTCCAGGTCTGCCCACACTGTCCCTGAAGACTCTTGAAGTTTCTTCCCCTGAATTTGCTCAGCAGCTCTCCAGAAAGGAAGCAGCCTCCTCTCTTCTTCTTCTGACCCACTGACTTCTGAGAAGAATACGACATATAACAAAATGCAAAAATTAAATAGCTGCAATCCTCACCTTGCAGAGGATCTTTCTCACATGGGAAGGTGGAGAGGATCACTGAATCTGGAGAAAAAAGTGCTCTTAAACAAACAATAAGAAGGGCTCATAGCTATAGGGAAACTATGAAATGAAGGGGAAACAATGTATTAATGAGATGACAGCAGCTCACTCCAGCTTTCTCCCTGTAACCTATTGTGTTTCTCAGCCTCAGCAGAAACCAAAGCTCACCTGTGCTTTCCTTCAGGTCTTCAAGGGATTGATCGTTATTTGAAGTACAAAGACCTACTTCATTTAGCTGTTAAAGGCTTTCATTGGTGCTATGAAGTCTCATCAATTCAGAAGAATACACCTGTATATCTCTGCAGGATCACATCGTTTTACTGCTGATACAGCATAGTAAGAGTGCATTTTAGATCAATCCCAGGCAAATCTGGCAAATCTGGCTTTTACTCCATATAAAAGTCATGTCTCCCATAACCCATAGCTCAGTTCAGAAACATACTCAGGGACTGTTGCCTCTTAAAAGCAAGGAAGGCAGTGAGTAGTTACATTCAATCAAAAAAAAAAAAAAAAAAAAAAAAAGCTTCTCTTAAAGACCACCATGTCAATGCAATGAACCTTAAGGCTTTGGTTACTTATATTCCTCTCAATAGTGTGTGACTTTGTTAGAGGATTCATTAGTTAACACTAATGAGTCCTTGCCTACACACTCTCATCTTCATAACTAATGCACCAGCACTTGTCTCAGACCATTACAGTAACATTACATCAACCTACATAGCTAACTGTGATTTATTAGACTGCAAAACAAAAGCAATGTAGAAATTGGATAGAATGGATATTGGGAGGAGAAGAAAAAAAGTCAGACTAATCTCACATTTTTCCCTAAAACATGATGCAGCCATTCTATCCCAATCAAGATCACTGCTTTACCTTTACCAAAGATCATCTTTGCTTTACCTTTACACTTAGAAATACCATCTAGAGCAAACCAGATTTTGGAACTGTATTTTAAAATGCTCTGACGATTTACATGAATGTTGCAGGAGGTGTCAAAACTCTAAAAAGGTGTCAAAACTCTAAAATCCAGATAAGGGCTAACTGACAAACTGCATACCCAAGTCTAAATGTGGAGAAGAGTAACATTAACTTCAGTGGAACAATGCAGGAACTGTAAACAAGAAATGTTTAAGTGCTGTGGTGGATCATTGCCTTTCTGCCATGTTTTACACCAGACTAGCTTTGAATTGAACTGGAAAGATGGGGTAATGGAGCCATCATTCATAGGCAGCCAGGGCACATACAACTTTTAAAGACAACCACACCTCTGATTTCAGCCAGTGTTACTGGCTTAAATTAAGTAGGGGGTTATTTTGTAGCTTTATGTCTCTGTGCTGCAATCAGACCTGGAGAGAGTCTCTCAAAAGAAATGTCTGAATCACTGGAGTCATTTTAAATTGCTGTCACTGCAGGAGAGGCAGTAAGTGCTGTAGTACAGAAAGCTGCTCCCCAAGCAATCAGGTGCTGAAAAGGGAGCAAAACAGAAAACCCTGATGGGCATTAGCATTCAGCACCAACTTATCTACTCATAACCAGCTTCCGGTTTAAGGGAGGTACACACCTTACCATAGCACACTCCACAGGACAAGAATATATATATATATCTCTCTCAAGAAAAGGTAAAAGAAACAGAGATATGACAGTGATGAATTATTTTGCCATTTCTCTCCTGTTGTGCTGTAAACAGTCCTCAAGTAGCTTGAATACACTGCTTTGGTAAGTAGTTTGATATTTAATCATTATTTTTGTAGGTTAGGCTATCAAATAGGTGTAGTCTCTGGATGTGCTGAAATTGCTGTCAAAGAAAGAAAAATTAATTCCCAAGAATTGCTCCTTTGTATCATACAAATCATGGGAAAAATGTAATTGGGGTCAGCTTTGGCTGATGATATTCACATAGGGACTTTTGGTAAGAGTTTATTTCTGAATCCTTTGTGAAAGTAAAATAAGTTTACAACAAATCCAATAAAATAACAGGCTGAATGAATACTAAATCACAAGGGAAAATGTAAAAGAATTTAAAAGTTTCTATAAGCTTTCCAATAATATAGTGGAGTTATAAAAAAGAGGACTGGACTGACCTCCAATAAAGTCAGGTAAAGCTATTCATGAACAGATGTAATATTTCTGACTTCAAAAAATCTCAGCACATTTGGGGAGTTCTGCTGCTACTTAAATAGTGGTTATGAAAACAGGTTCATAAATAGGTAGTATGAGGTCTACTGATAAACTCAACAAAAGCTGTTTTATATCTTTTGCAGAGATAAGACCAAACCTGACATTTAAATTAGATGTCCTTCCTAGTAGGACATCCTGAGGGGAGAGTAGGTAGATAGCTATATCCACTGCCAGTTGTATTCCTTCAGTCCTACCTTTTAAGCAGTCAGTTTGGGGTGGGGGGGGGGGGTCGAGAAAGAAAGAGAGATTTCCTTCTTTTGGGAGAGAGGGGACTAACAAATGAGCTCTTTCTGCCTTGTTAAATATTAGGGACGCCAGATCTTTGCTTGTGTCATCACCCTCCTTTTTTTTTTTTTTTCCAGCTTTGGTACAAGGCTTAGAGAATAGATAGAATAAGCAGTGTAAAACTTATAAAGCAAAAGAAAAGATCATTCTCTAGAAATAAATATTGAAAGTAGGTCAGTGGCTTCCTTTATGCTGTTCTGGCATGGTAAAGGTCATTAAAGGCCCAGAAAGGGTCCCAGAGGTTACCCCTTGGAAAAGGAAACATCTTTACTTGGTGAGCATGGCTCTGCAGTATAGTGTGGAAGGCAGGGGTGAGGTGAAGCAGCTCCAAGTTCCATCAAAAAGCAACGGAGCAAGGAAAGAAGAGGAGGAAAGTGGCAACCTTCAGATAGTTCAGGGCAGAAGTGACCCAAAGGCTCAGGGGCCATCAGAAGGGGGAGGTGGGACAGGGACACTTGTGCTCCCCTGCCAGGGCCTGGGAGCTGCAGTCCTGTGGCCTGAGTGTGAACCCTCTCTGCCAGCAAGTACTTTGCTGCTGACAGAGAATTTTCCTTTGGGACTTCTAGATTTGTATTAAAGCTTTTTGCACCTTTCATCTCAGCTTGCAGAGCTGCAGTGAATTTGTAGTTGAGACTCTAAACTACCTAAAACACTAGGAAAAAAAAAAAAAAAAAAAAAAAAAAAAAAAAAAAAGCGTTCTTTTAAGCAATTTTAATGTATCTCTCTAGGGTGCTGATGTTGCCAGGGTGACCACATAGTAGACCAGAGAACAGGGATGTGTTTTGGGAAAGATGGCCTGCAAAATCCGTTTTACTACATTTGTCCCCTTCCAGAACAGTTATTGAGAGCTTGTGACTCGCTGACTTTCCCTAGTGTATGTCTGTGCCTTTCTTAATGTGAGCTACAGAAACTTCGGTCATTATAGACCTAAGGCTGCAAACCTGCATAGACAGAAATCCACACCTATTTTGCATTTCATTTCCCTCTGTACTGAGTGAGAAAATGAGAGGGCATATCTGAAGAGATACATCTCAGGAGACGTGCATCCACAAGAAATAAAATATCTGGATTCATGGGTAGCATCCAGAAACATCAGGACACCTTTTACATGTGCAGTGAGTTTATCTCTGTAGAGTACATCTGCAGAGATAAAAAGACCAGGCTTGTTGTAGAAGTCCAGATCCACTGCCACAGTTACCTGACTTGCATGCCATTTACCCAGAAATCCTGTATACACTTCAGGGAAGTGTCACTGAGGGAGCTTGAAATGCTGAAAGCCCATTAGTCCCCTAGTAAATCTGCTTTGAAGACAGTAAGTTCTAATTTGATCCACTGAACTCAGAACAACACTCCCCTGCGCAGGCTGGATTTACAATGCCTCCAACAAGTGCAAGCACAGATCATCACTGTGGCCTTAGGGGCTTCAAGGGCTCATAGCAGTGGCACATTTGACTTCTTAGTTCTCAGTTACAGCCAGAGCTTTTTCATTTGGGCTGTACTTATTTTCTTCTTTAAACTTTAATAACATTGAAATTTTGAGAATCACTCAGGTCGAATTCCTGCCAGTTCTGTTTTAATTCAAGAATGACTGAAGGATGCTGATGCTGTGAAACCCAGCCTGTAATCTAAACAGAGCTCTGTTTCAAGCATTAGAATAAATGTCTCTGTCCATCTGGGCTTAACCCTTATCCTTTCCCTCCTGATGCTCCCATGTCAAATTCATCCTCTCTCCCACATGCACCAGAAAGTCTTGAAATCATGTAGCAGGGTCAGTTCTCTTGTCCCAAGTCACACATAATGTCTGTAGGAGAAAAATTCTGTTGCTTGCTATGGACTGGGGGTCCTGACTTGCCTTCATGTTGTCACTGCTGTGGCAAAAGCCAGTTCTTATTAGTGCCACATGAATTTTCAGACTACATTAGCAGCTTTATAGCACCTTGCTTCTTTCACAGCTGAGCAGGGATTATAGGTTATGTACCACCTCCAGCGGTAGATCAAGGGGTGTATTACACTGGGAAAAAAGTTTGGTATAAACAGCTTTCCTGAACCCTCCTAAGTCAGTCTTCAGCCTGTTTCTGGGACAAAGCCATTCCACCTTAGTCCTCATGGCAAAACCACAGACTAAATAAAACTGGGAACAGGCTCACGTAGTATTCATATATTTCTGATTCTGAGGCTTTTGTGCAGTCAAGGGGAAAATTGCTGATCTTTTTTGAGCAGTGTGTAATATAAATCTGAGAGTTCATTTAGAAACAAGGAAAATAGACAAGAGTCTACTTGGCATATGGTATGACACTTCCCATACTGACCATTTTTGCTTATTCGAGGGGTAAGAGTCTGTTTATTTTTGAAGTTCTTCCACCTTTGCTTTGTTATACAACAGACAACATTTTTTTTTCTTGGTTTTGTTTTTTAAAGTGAGAAATGATCCATAGGCATTATGGTTTCTGTGACTCATAGGGAGATGGAGATTTATGTGGGATACAGTTATTCTTGCTGTTTCTTTGGGGGTAATATTTTTAATGAAATCTTTGTCCAAGAGCCAAATATAAATATGAAGCACTTGTCTTAGTAAATGAAAGTGCAACACCAGTGAGTATCCTACAGCACATATATCCTAGTTTGAAACTCTGAATATCTGAGCTTTTTTTTCGCCCTTCAGAAGGGTGTAGTTGGCCAGTGGATGAAGTTTTGTCCTGCAGCTGCTGTTGCAGCCAGTTTCTTGTGTAGTAAAAAGATATGATTGCAGTGCTGCTGTAAACATCATCACTTATGAAAACATTTCTGCACATGCTGGACTGTAAAGTGACACTTGCCAGGTGGTTTCTGTGTTTGAGTACATCTGCTCTGCCTGTCACTGTAACTTTCTAATTGTAAATGCATGAGTCTCCTCTTTCTTTCACCACTGACATATTATAGTATCTCTTTTCATATAAACCAAATTATGGCAATCAGTGCCATGGAATTACTAACACAGTAGTCTCTGAACTATTAAAGTGACTGTGGTGGCAGCATGGTGGAATGTAGTGGGTTTATGTGACAAGGTTTTGGTAGCAGGGGGCCATAGGGGTGGCTTCTGTGAGAAGGATCTAGAAGCTGCCCCATGTTTGGTAAGGGCCCCACTGCTGACCAGAACTGAGCCAATAAGTGATGTTGTTTGCGCCTCTGTGAGAGCATATTTAAGACAGGGGAAAAAAATGCTGCGCCACACAGCAGCTGGGAGAGTGAGAGGAGTGAGGAACAGCCTTGCAGGCGCCAAGGTCAGTGAAGAAGGAGGGGGAGAGGTGCTCCAGGCGCCGGAGCAGAAGTCCCCTGCGGCCTGTGGTGAGGACCATGGTGAAGCAGGATGTCCCCCTGCAGCCCATGGAGTACCACGGTGGAGCAGGGTTCCACGCTGCAGCCCGTGGAGGAGACCACGGTGGAGCAGGTGGCCCTGCACCAACGGAGACTGCGGCCTGTGGAAGACCCCTGCCGGAGCAGATTCCGGGCCGGACCTGCAGCCCGTGGAGAGGAGCCCACGCAGGAGCAGGTGACCTGGCAGGAGCTGCTGCCCGTGGGGGACCCAGGTTGGAGCAGTTTGCTCCCGAGGGATGGACCCCGTGGTACGGACCCATATCTGGAGCAGTTCTTGAAGAGCTGCTGCCTGTGGGAAGCCCACGCTGGATCAGTTCAGCAAGGACTGCATCCCGTGGGTGGGACCCCACAGCACAGGGGACGAGAGTGACCAAGAAGGAGCGGCAGAGAGGAATTTCTATAGACTGACCATAGCCCCCATTCCCCCGTTCCCCTGCGCCGCTCGGGGGGAGGAGGTGGAAGAGGGGGGATGGGGGGGGAAGGTGCTTTTGGTTTCTTTCCTTTGTTTCTCACTTCTCTAGCTCGTTCGTAATAGGCAATAAATCTTACTATCTCCCTATGCTGAGTCTGATTTGGCCATCACAATAATTACTGCGCAATCTCCTCGTCCTTATCTCAACCCTTGAGCCCCTTTCATCGTATTTTCTCCCTGTTCCTCTTTGAGGAGGGGGAGTGAGAGAGCGGTTGTGGTGGAGCTCGGTCACCCACCTGAGCGAAACCATCACACATGGAAACCTAAAGTTTCTACAGTCCACTCTAACATTACACCTGGTAATAGTGCTCTTGGGGGAGGTAGAGATGAATTTCACACTGTTTTCTATTGCCTGTGATTTAAGGTAAGAGATCTTACATATTGGACACAGCATTTCTTATTTATTGAGTGATTCCCTGCACTTTATATAAATAATTGCTGGAAAAGCATTAAAGTGAAGTTAATTATCTCTAGGCATATTTAGGCTCTTAAAAAATTCAGGTCAATTTTGTTTAAAATGCCAAAACATTTTAAAATTGCTGTTTTTGAAGTACCACAGACTCTTGGTTATATCCTTTCATGGATATTCAAAGAAATGTAGCCTACTAAATTTTTAATTTAATATGATAATATGCTGATAATATGATAATATGATGATATGATAATATGATTCAGTCTCTTTAGGCTGAGAGCTTTCAAAAACTTATTCAGCTTGTTTATTTAGAGTAGGGACACAGCATATAATTGAATAAACAATCGGTTAATTAATATTTCAATCTTGCAGTATACTTCATTTGTACGTGTGAATGATAACCTCTTTGGCAGATGTTGGTTTCAGATCATAAAGCAATGTTCCACTACAGGAACAATAAATGGCTTTTCAGTCCCATCTGTGTTTTACTTCTGCAGAAAGCACTATCAATCTCATATCTTTTTTTATAGATAATGCATCAATATTATAGTGCTTGCTTGAAAGTTGAGATTTTATGGTCTTAGGTCTTCTGTTTAACAGTAATTTGTCTTTCACTTTAGAATGAACCATTCATACGGAAGGCAGCCCAGGTGTCCAGACCCTGTTAGCACAGCACTTCCGTCAGCTTCCTAGGAACCTGGGCTTGTTGGAGGCTGGTGTATGTTTGCTTGGGTATGTGTGTAGACAGTAACAGGCATTGGTTGGGTTGGCAGACTCAGATGAAACACCACAGAAACATGGTCAGTTTCTTTTTCTTTCTGCCCTCTGAATGTATGGCTGGGAATAATATGTACTTTGGGGTTGTGCTTTTGGCTTGGTTTTCTGCTTGTTTGTTTGGATTCTTTCAACTGAGGAAAATAGCATTCGTAAAGTGCAGATACATTTTGAAAAACCACAATAAAATGAAAGAAAATGACAATAATTACAAAGACTGACTAAAAGTCAAAGATAGAGTTGATCAAAGCAATCACCCAAACTTGCTCTGTACTTTTCCTGTGGTGCGTCACAGCTCCTCAGACTTATGTTGGGTATTGCCGGTCTTGTTTCCTTGACTGTCTTTCTCCATGTCTGTCTTTTTGTAGAAGTCCTGAGCCCATAGCTGCATGAAGAAATAATACACAGACAAACTTTAAGAATTCATATTAAACCCAATGTTAATTTTAGTTTGTAGTTAGGCTGAGGTAATCAGACTGAAAGCGTAAAACCTCATTTTTTTCTCAGACTTCTCTTACAGTGACATTTTGAGGATCCTGGAATTTTTACCATTTTTAGACTTGTTCTTTGACGGTGATTCCAGGAAAAAATGGCAAGCATGAAATTATTGAGAAACTGTAGATTCTGGCCCAAGGGATCTGACTGGAGGATCATAGGAGTAATTTAGCAGCTAGTACAAAAAGATCTACTTAGAGATGTTCAGACTTTGGTACATGGGATTTGGATTATGATTGAAGTGGTTGTTGGGTGCACAATAAGCTTGTGACTAGATAATATTACCTTTACATTGACCTTAACATTTTTCAACTTCATTGATAAGGATATACCATGAAAATCTAACTGTAAAGGGGGTTTTGTGGCCTGCACCATTCTGAGCAGTAATCAAGTAGTAGAGCCAGTAAGATAATCATTCTGCCAGTAACATCTGTGCAAAAGAAAAGCTTCGCATAAAACCCTTCACCTCCTTCCAGAGCCAGAAAACTTGGGAAAGAACATAAGAACATCCACACTTGTTCAACAGCAGCCAGAAAGTGGGGAAGAGAAGAAAATATTGTCACAAAGCATAAAAGTCAAACTAAAGGCTCAGGAAGCAAGAAGTTACAAGTGAAAGCCAGACCCTCATCTACTACAGGGCTGATATAATGGGGAGAAGAAGCTGTTGAAGTGTGAACTGTCTCTCTGGTGGGAAGGCTGTGTCCTCTCTACCTACGGTTCACTGGAAGAGCCTCTGGTGTTTGCTAAAGGATCCTTCCTCAATTCTGAAATGTCTTTATTGCTAGTAGATTTGTCTTTGGCCTGATACAGTGAAATGTTTCTTCTAAAAAAAAAAAAAAAAAAAAAAAAAAGACAAACCAACAGGCCAAAACCACAATAATAGGATTTAGAAACAAAACCAAATGAGTTTATAGTAACACACTGGCTGTTAACCTTCTTGTCCACAGATTGTTCTAATTTATTTTTGGAATATGACACTAAAATCTAGATTTATTCAAGAGTGCTCTGAGAAATTTACTTTCACTGTCCTTTATTATAGGACACAACATGTCACAACTCTTTGATCTTGATTTCTTTCACTTTCTACCTCGGTTTGAAAGACTGTCTTCCTGGCTCCTCTGCATTGTATTCCTTGGCTTTTGTAGAAGTTCAGTTTCTGTGTGCCAAACTCTTTTCACATAATGTAACTCAATCCATATGTCCAGTTCATATAATTGAATACAAATCTCTGGCAGATGCTCTCTAAAAATCCAGCTACCACTTCAGCATTTTTGTCCCATGCATGTTTTAAGAGATTTTTGCAGCTTTAAGTTTTGGCATTTGGAAATAAAACAACTTCTTTCCTATGATAGATTTCATAAAACTCTTAAAGATTGGTTCTCTTTCTTCATGCAAAGCATGGTGACCTGGCAATTATTTTCCTAGTCCCTCCTGTTTTCCAAAGAAAATCTAAAGGTATGAAGACATCTTTTAAAAAGTATGGAAACTCCAGTATTTTGCCTAATGTTCCTTTGCCCCGATCCAGTGTGTTTGAAGCAGAGGTTGGATCTGTACTTTGTGCATGGTTACAGATGTTGTTCTGCCTATTACTTTCTATAGGAAACTGCTGAAGAAGTGATAGCAGTGGGCTGAATGTTGTGTTTAACCATCACATTTCAAAGAAGCTCGTCTTCTGGATACATAATAGCTCTGCCAGCTTACTGCTTCTGTTTTAGATAGAAAAATAAATAAATAAATCAGATTTCTACAACAGTCAAAATTTATTCAGTTTCCTTATCTGAAGACTACAATTTTCATTTTTGTACTTGTGAAACAAAGCTATATTTTCATGCATCATTGTTATGTAAATGAAAAAGATCAAACACTAAAAGATGTGTGCACAATGTCCTTCTAATACACTGAGCTTGAAAAAAAAAAAAAAAAAAAATCAAGCTGTAAAAACCATCTGAGCTACTAAAAGGAGTTGTGAGGAAGTATGATTGCTTCCAAAGGTATCTGGTAAGAATATGTGTTTATACAGTAAATTAATTTCCAACAAAAGCAATTTATCTTGTCTGAAGATTCACATGGAATGTAGTGCAAATGAGTTAGAAAAACAAGAACAGGATGATTTAAAATTCTTACCTATTTAAACGCTGCACTAGGCACTTTCTAGTTTGGGACAGGATTTAATTGGATTCTATAAAGCACACTGGCAGGATGGTCATTTTCTTACCAGCAGGTAACTGCATTTCCAAAAAATGTGCTTTCTCCAGTGTAGCTGTAGGAACTGTTGCTACTTAGAAACTAGCAAAGTCATTAATCACAACAAAAAGAACAAACCATTATATAAAGCAATAATTTTGCCAGACAAGTATTTTAAGTCTGTCTAAACCAGATGATCAGAACATATTACCCAATTCTTGGTTTATTGTCTCCATAAAACATTGGAAGGATACATGTCTGGTCTAGTATTTTATTTTATTTTATTTATTATTTTTTTTTCAGGCATAAATATGATGATCTTCTTAAAGTGGGTTCGTTCTTCTGGTTCAGTCCTTCTGGTTCTTGCAACATTTTTATCTTTTCAATGCCTAACTTATTGTCTACTGCAACAATGCATTGAAAATGCTGAAAAGGAGTGAATACCAACAGGAAGCTTCACAAGAGACAGGAGGTATGTTGCTGGTAGCAACCATGGAAATTCATTTCGGATGACCTGAAGTAGTCTAAGGATAAGTAATACAATGAAAGCAAGCACAGAGAAATTTAGAGTAGGGAAAATCCAGCTCTTTGTGTTGTATCCTGTTAAACAACATTAAATGCTACTAGGGAACATGTAGATGCATGAGGTAATTTAAAATTGTTTTGGACAATGGAATTTGAGATTCTCTTGTTGCAAAGTCTTTTGGCAGGAGAAGGGCTCTGTTGATCTCAGATTCATTTCAGATGACATTAATTACAAATTTTATGATTCTATGAGTCTTGCTCTATACCAGTAGCTTTCTCAGTTCAAGTATCTAAATGTCTCACATATATTTTTGAATCAACACTGGAAATCCCTGTTCACTGATGATAATCCCACGCTTCTGGAAAATCTTGATTGAAGATTGAAATACATTGAAAGCTGGCAAAATGAAGAGGGACAAAATTTTAAGATATACTAATTTACCCTACAAAAGCTACTTACTGGTTCTAATAAGCTTGTTCTTCCATCCTTGTTATGCTCAGTTTGATTTTGCTTTGGCACCTTTGCTCTCTTGCTAACCCTGTTTTAAGGATACAGTTTTAAACAATGTCCTGGTTTGTTTGTGCCTTCTGCTCTCCTAAATAGCTGTGTCTCACTTTTCCTTCTCCATCATATTGTTATAGAGATTGAAGAAGTATTTTCTAATTTCAAATATTTTAAGGCTAAAGAAGTGACTGAACACAGATTACCTCCTCCTGGTCCTCCCACAGGCAGTACGTTAGTGGTAAAAAGAGAATACTCTAAATTCCTTTATCATACAGTCATTGTGGTGTCTGTTATAACAAAAACATTATAATCAGGTTGTAAATATTAAAGAATATAAAATTTTCATTGGTTTGAATATGTGCAAATAGAGCATTACAAAGAAGGGTTTTTAAGGCTTTTTCCTCACTTGCTAAAAAGAAAAAGAAAAAAAAAAAAAAAAAAAAAAAAGGAAAGAGCTTTCTTGTTTCAGTATGCATACTGAACTTGGAAAGTTGCCCATGTTGTGAAAAGACAGTAATCCTTTCTGTGGCGTTCTCATGAATGATGGCTTGTGCTACACCCTGGTTGGAGAGACAACTTGTTCATGTTGTTTTGAAAAGTAAGACGGCAATGAAATGAGACATTTCATTGAAGAAGCTGGTAGACACTTTGGACATTACCTCACTTTTTTGTTGTAGGGCTTTTTTTCCAATAAACCCAGGAAAGTCACTTACACAGAGTTTTCCTTCTAAGGATTTTGATGGTAATTTATTTTTATATTAATGAAAAGCAGCAGAGAGAAATCATAAATGGGTGACTTTCTAATTGATACTTGCCTGTGTTATAAATAATGCTACATCGAGTTGCTACTTAAAGCGCATTTTTATGCAATAAAATTAGACTTGTTGAAATTGATGGGTAGAAAAACTGTCTCCACCTCTCCCTCTTTGCTGTCATCTTTGTTCAACATTTGGAAATGTACGACCTGTAAGAGTCTCTTGGAAATCCCAAAGTGATATGTAGGAAGCAGCCAAGTGTTACTAGTGTTATCTGGCGTGTACAGCTTCTTTGATCCCACAGATGTGATTTAGGCAGCTCTGAACATGCTTTTACACAACACTTGTTGTAAGTAAGTCAAATTGTCCATCTCTAATGCTTCATATTCATAAAAGACATAATTGGTATAAATCCACCTTGGGTCTTCATACTAGATGTTCAACTTTAGGCTGAATACATCTCACCAAAGCTGAACTCTCCTGACTGTATTTAGAAATGTTCCACTTAATAATTTGTACTTTTTTCTAAACATTTTCAAGTATTATTTTCAAGTATATTGAGACACAATTTTTGCTTTGCTGTACTCAGTATAATCCACACGTGAGTGTTCTTTATATATATATGATGAAGAAAAATCAGTCAGCCTTTGAACTGTATTTGACCTACCAGAAACTAAGTTTAAAATCACCAATAACCCAAGCTCACAAAGACAACAGAGACTGAGGTTTTCAGTCAACTTGTACTCAACAATCTCTATAGTTTTCCCTGATCTGTAGCAACACAGAAGTGTATTGATTTAAAATAGTCTATAGCCATTTTTTTCACTACAAAGATGTCACGATGTTTTTTGTTCAAATAAATTTAACAATGCACTATTGTCAATTCAGTATTTCTAGGCCATTTTCCAGGCCATTTCTAAATGAACCAATTTATATATATATATATATATATATATATATATATATTCATCCTGGAGAGAACAGCCAGGAAAAAGCAAACAAATGAACAAACAAACAAAAAGCACAAAAGTCCTTTGGTGCTATTTAGAGTGATTAAAACAGTTTATGATTGTGGTGGATGCATTTATGCACTGCAAGAAATGGAAGGTAAAAGCACCGACTGTGAGATCAGACTGGCTTGACCCAAATCAGAATTCTGAGAATAAATCTAAATAGTTTACTTGCAGTGCTGTTTGTGCAGTTTCCTTTCTTTGGCCACCTTTCTTCTTTGAAGATACTTGGAAAAGCATTGGTATTCCTGTGCATCACCTAAGTAATTATCAATGGAGGTCCCATTTTTTCTCATTCTACGAATTGCTGCAAGTCTACGAAATAAGCTTCTTTTTACCGGAAATTTTTAATCTCAGCTTCAGGCGATGAAGCACTTCTGCAATAAATGAATATTTGAATATACATGCTGTTGCACATGCTTTTTCTTATTAGAATAATTAATTTCCAGTTCTGAAAAAAAAAAAAAAAAAAAAAAGTGTTCAAATTAAAGAGGGCACTAAAAATATAGTATTGAAAAGGACATAAATCAGTTTAAAAATCATAACTTTTCTAGTTGAGCTGTTTATTGCCATTCATATTAAAATTTTATGGGACAATAAAAATGTTGGCTATTTCTGTGCATCTGACCATTAAACTGCAAGCTTGCACATTAGTTAGAATAATGAAGTTCAAAGCACATACTCATATCTGAATGGCCAAGTCATCTGGAATTTCGAAATACTTTAATGACAAAAAAATAATGTATTTCAAAGAAATTATACAAAGTTAATACAACGCAATATAAGCTGGTAAGGAATTATTAATAGATAATAAATTGTTTTCTTAACAAAGAAATTTCCATCAGTACTACTTGTAAAGAGTCTTCCGCAGAAGTACACTTAATTCAGCACAATTCTACCTCTCGAGTAACAAGTGTAACAAGAATCTGAAAGGTAATATGAAATCATTGCTAGTAAAATTTGCCAATGACAAAAAATGAATGAAGTAGCAGTAACTAATGGTGACAGATCAGTTCTACTGATCAGCTTGGGTGAGAAGGCATACTTACTTGAACACAAATGACAGGCTCAGTGCAAGAGTCCCTGGCTAAGAGATATTACCGTGTGTGCTGCAGGAGATTAGACTAGATGAACGTAATGATATTTTAGTGGCTCTTGAAGCTCCGAACAATTGTGTAGTCTTCAAAACAGTAAAAACACCCTTGGTCAGTCTATATATCAGATCTCTGTAAATGATTGTGAAAGTATACTCTGTGGAGAAGAGACTTTGTTTTGCCTTGTTTTTTTAAGCTTTGTTTTTACAAGTAATGGTTTATTGCTTCCAAGATATGCCTCATGTTGGTAAGATCTACACATTTGCAAAAAGAACTCATTTTTTATGCACTTTAGGAAACATGTTCTTTGTAACCTGTGATTGCAGATGGGTTCTAGTTATTATCTCTCAGTCTGACATCACATTCTCCTCATTGAACATCTTTTTGCATTTCCTTTTGGTCTCTGTGAATCTGATTATTTACACAAATAGAAACCTTTAAAACTAAATACTCAATTTGTGTTTTCATTAGTTTGCTAACATCTATTGACACACAGTGTCTCCTGCAAAATTTCTTTATGCTCTTCAATGTTTTAGTTTTAGCTGTCTTAAGTCCTGTTTTGTCTGGGATTTTAAAAGTCTCAAAAAAAAGGGGGGAAATATTTAACTCTGGTTTTCACTTCAAAATCATACAAAGGGAGGAATCTGACATAGTTTCAACATAAAATCTCAAATCAGAACTAGTTTTCCTATGTCTGATACCAGGGCAGCTGTAAGAATCTGTAATCTGTGGTGTGATTCATACTATATCCACTTACTTTTGAAACTAGATACGTTTTCCATAATCTTAAATTTTCCTTTAGGCTTTCTGTAACACCAGTACTTAACCTCTGGCCTTGCTCTCACTAAAATGCCCCTTTGTTGCAGGACTTCTTTCTGTGATGGCTCTCTCCCTCCAAGGTGCCTTTCCTTTCAATGATGATGACAGTGTTGCTGAGTCTTTATTGTTTGCTTCATGACATATTTAATATAAATAGCTGCTACCCGAGATGTAAATTCTTCTATGGGACTAAGCTAAGTGATCACTGGCTCAGGGTAAATAAATATTCTGTGACCTTGGGCAAGACACTTCAGTACTCTGTAACAAAATTCTATATAACAAAATGTGAATGGCACCACTTCGGTTATTGCTTAAGAAGAAAACAACAGTAAAGCTTTTTGCTTCTTGAACTATGATAATACATACCCAGCAGATGTTGCTCTTCACCGGGAAAGAAATAGCTGAGTACATTAGCTCTAAGTAATTAACAATGTACAAATTCAAGATTTTGAGAATTTTATACTTATACACAAGTGTTTCAACTTTTGAATCCACATGTAGAGACTTGGGAATTTGCTTATTATTACTTTAAGACAAGTAAACAAAATTGTTGTTGTTCTTTGTTCATTAATGAACCTGCCATGTGAAGAGTTCAATTTCTGAGTGCATTGCATTCAATTTGCTTGGTAGATACAATAAAGATTTGAGTCTTTGAGGTCTTCAGAGTGCTATCTGTGAATATGTCATTATAACATGGCTTCAGGAAAACTACGAAGTCCACTGCTGTGGCACAACCTGTCCCTTTCCACCACACTGAGAAATTCCACACTGACATCACCAGGAATGGGTTGCGGCCATCTGCAAGGAATGTTTGTTTTCTGAGGTGGGAATGTAGTTAGGTTAACTATTCTGTTATGATTTAACATCAATATTTTAGTTACTAATATTTATACTTTTCAGAAGACTAGGTGTTCCTAGGTACATAGGAGGTACAAATATCTTCCATGATTGTAACTAGGGAGAAGTGCCTAGTTTGCTTTTATGTTTACTGTTGTTGCCAGTCTTGAGTATTAAAACAATAAACTGCTTCTAACTGCCTCACTTTAAGAGGAGATGGGCTGGATTTATTTCTCTTTTTTCTTCCAAACTACTCAGGAATACATTTTTTTTAAATTTTTTTTGATGGTTTATGACTTAAAAATATAAAAACAAAAAAATTAATAACATTGATTCCTGTGGTATCAGTCTTCTAACCCACAGCTCATCTCCATCTTATCTTGCAGACTTACAGGACTGTTCCTCTTCCCCAGACACACTGGAGCTCACATGCACGTATGTGCTTCCTGCTAAGCCATTAATAAACAGCATGTTGCTGTGTTTCCAACAATTTGCAAATCACAAAACACCAAATACATATTGAGCATATCAATTAATTTAGCTCACATTTTTTGCAGTAAAGGATTGCAATTGTTCCACACGGTGCATTCTGATCCTCACCGTGATTTCAAGTTAGGTAACAGAACCTGCAGATACTTTCTGGTGGGTCGGGACAAGGGATTTCCTCATTTGCACCTCAGTAATTGACTCTAGAAACCTCAGATAAATTTCTGCTGGAGAAATTATTAAAAGAGATTCCTACGTCTGGGTTATAGGTATGCAGCTTCTAACCATGACTGAAGTTTAATGCAGTGATCTCTCTTCCTACCTGTTTTAAATGTGTCTCCAGTGTTGCATATAGAGAAATCTAAGGCAGTTTAGTTATAAAAGAATGCCTTGGCTAAGGTAACTTTATTCTATATAACGTTTTTAAAATTTCCTATTCTTGTTCATTGCTAAATTTAAACGTCATCAGAATATTATAGAAAGATTTTTGCAATATGTGAATTTAAGCAGGTATGTTTGCCTGTCAGGTTCATGAGGTGTCATCTGCACAGGTGAGACTGTGTAAACCAGCAAGGACTTTCCTTCTGTTCCTTGCACTTTTATTTCTAGGGGAAATAAAGCCAGGCCCATACAGGCTGCAAGAGAAAGTGGCCTCCAGCATTGTCTCTCCTTGATTCCTGATCTGGTAATCAGAAGCCTGAGACACACCAAAGCATACAGGCAGCCTAAAAAAAAATAAATTAATAAATAAGGAAAAAAAATAAAAGTGGTTATCCGAATTTGGATTTTGAGCTTACATTTGCTTTCCAATAAGGACCCCTTGAGAGGCTCTAACTAACAGGTACCTTTATATAGTGTTATGCAACTCTTTATTTTTCTTTATAAATTTGGCTTTATTTTGGGGACTTGGTTTATATCAACTCCACACCCCCCCCCAAAAAAAAAAAAAAAAAAAAAAAAAGATGCTATGCTGTTTCTCTGTTTGGGTGCAACGATACTCCATATGTTTTTCAGAGAGCTGCATGGCTGTTGCCAGTATCTTGAAGAATCACAAGAAGTGATTTAAAAGTTGACACAGTTTGAGTCTTTTAGTTAAGTTCAGATCTGCTGTAAGTAGATTTTGAGTGCCCTGAAATCAGTGAAGTGGAATGCTTTTATGAAAAGTTTAATTGATTACATTATTATTATCTAAAGAGATTACTTTATTTGAAGTATTTCTCAGCACCAGCATAGAAGTGCCAAGCTCCAAGCTCCAAAATGGGGCACCAGGAAGACAGCTGACAGCTACAGCAACCCTTACATCCTGCACTGGGCTGCCTTTTTTTTCCAGGCTACCTTCTACGTACTTCACAGCTTGCAGGCAGAAAATAGCCTGTAGGTTGTAAGATGGCAACAGTCCTTAGATTTAGCCTTCTTTTTATAAAAGAAAATGTAATGCAGAACTCAGTAAAAAGGCAGGAATGTGGCTTTGCTTCTTATGTTTTCTTTAATAAAACTTGTAGAGTAACAATGCCCTGAGCATTCTGAAGAGCCTGGTACATCTGACTGGAAAATTTCTTTGAGGTTTGATTTTTCTTGCTATTTGTCTTGGTCTGATCTTACCCATGACTGCTCTGGATTACAGAACCAGAAAAACATCTGATGAAAAGGAGTGGGATACCATTGTCCTCTCCACAACCCCCCCTCCCCCCCCAAAAAAAAAAAAAAAAAAAAAAAGAGGCAATAGGTAGAAAAGAGAACATAAAAAAAACTGAAAGTGATACTTTACATCCATATTTCTGGGCATGTCATGCAGGACCCTCACTGTTTTTTACTTCGGCTAGTGGGGCTGCAGGGACATGATACAATAAACACTATTGAAAATATGGTTCTGTGTACTGAGGCACAACAAGAAAGAGGTATAAGGAGAAAGTATGAGAAAAAAAAAAAAAAAAAAAAAACGTAAAAGAGTTGCAAACACTTGCAAATCAGCAGTGTGACAGTTAACCAGAATAAAAGCTGCTCACCTTAATGATGTCTTGAAAATATGCAGTAATTAGGCATGATAGTCTTGAGATGCACTTCTTTCACAACATCAGGCATATGATGAGCTTTTAACTCAGAGTTACTTTTTTCATTAAAAATGATTACTCAAGCATGGTTTCATTTTAATTTTTTTTTGAGGAAAAATGTAAACAGGAGTTAAATCCCTTAGCCTTTATGCACCTCAGAGGTTCTTTTCTGTGTCAGTTTTGGATAAGCTAAAAGGTTAGGGAAGGAGTTTGGAATTGTGTTTTTAACACAGTATAGAGTTTTTCCAAGTATTAATATATATTAAAGGAAGTTTAGTACCTAACTAATACCAAATCTATTTAATGGTGTAATACTCTGGCTTTATATACTCTTCTCTGAAATAAGTTAAGGCTTCCTACCAAAAAAATGTAGGAACTAATTACCTTATCAAATTGTGGGGCAAAGACAGGCAATATTTAGTTTTTCTTTCTAACCACTATCTTAAAGATTATTGTGAAAACAAGATGCTGAATGATATGGGGCATGTCTCTATCTTGAGAGTAGACAGCTAATCAAAATCTTGTTTCTCTCCTCTCTGTTCCTCCCTCCCCCTCTGTCACAGTGCACCCACATTGTTGTATACATTGTCCAGTACTGATATTTTACTGTTTTTAAGGGCTAGCCACGTCAGCAGCTGTTACTAGACTCTTCAATGGCAGAACATGAAGGAGAGGAACTGCAAAAACCCTCCCAGGTCTAATTGGCTTGGATGCTATCCACAACTTCAGAATAGCAAAACCTCCGGTCTGCTCATCAAGAGGAAAACAAGATGACTTGTTAAAACACAGGCACCAATTTCTCTGCTTCTGGTGTTCACTAAAGATCAGACACTGGGATTCTATTGCTGGGCAAACCCAGGAACATTGGTAATTTCGTGGCTCAAGTAAAGTACAAAATGTCATTAAACCATTTATACTGGTTTACTGGTTGCTTAATACATACAAAATTGCTGTGAGTAGATGGAGCTGTTAGCTATATAACAGGATGACAGATTCCTTTTTCAACCCTGTTACAGTACAGTAGAAACCAACACCCGAAGTGCTTCACGTTAAGTCTTCTGAGCAATGTGGACAACAAAGATCTTGGATGAGCAAGTAGAAAGAGTTTGATAAGTTATCACTGGTAGTAAGGAACAGACTATATCCACTATATTACCGAACATGCAATTTATAGATGTATCACGGGTTTTAGTAGTATTTTGGCTAGTTTTCAGTATGCATTTTAGTTTGCTGTGCATGGTGAGAATATATAATGAGCAGGCATGGATCACTTTTTTAATATACTTTTCATCTTTCCTACTCTGATATATGCACTACTTTGCCTAGAATATTTATTCACAAGATCCTACATGGTGTTTCCTTTTTTCTTTAGCGGGATATACAGGGAGAAAGCCCATAAGTGAAGAAAAGACACTAAATATTGACATGCCATTGAATCAAAATCATTCAGTATCTATAAAACATCAGTATTATAATAACAAGACATACAAAAATATTAAAAATGTAATTAATCCAGTTGTATCATTATTATCCTTCAAACTCAACTGGACCAGGTAAGGAGTAATATTAAACTGCTAAAACACACTAGTAGTTTTTAAGACATTTATCATTTAATGCAAGAAAATAAAGATCAAGACTAGTCTTAGGTTGTACTAACTCAAAAGTTGGACTAAGTCAAGGATTATAACATGAAGTTGCCCAGATTAGGTTCACCCTAAATAAAAGCATGTCTAACCAGAGAAGAGATGTGATAAAGAGATCACTTTGCACTACTGATATGCTCAGTTATTATAAAGTCCCTGTTAGGCACCTGCACCTATTCTAGAGATGCTCTGACTAACAACAGGAAATAAAGGAATATAGAAAATGACTCAACTGGGTTTTTGCCTCAGCAGTCTATTCCTGTGCTGGGCTTAGTTCAAGCACAATAGAGACGGAGGCTCAGAACGTATCAGAGCGTTATTTCTCATCAGTCAGAACACTGAGCCTATAAAATATTCATAAAAACTCCGCAATTTGAATTGGCCTTTCAAGTAATAAAATAATACATCAAAATAATACAATAAAATAGGAGTTCCCTGTACTGCATGTGATATAAAGCATAAAACTTTCTATTAAATACCTGATTATTGTAAAGTAAATTAGGCTTTTTCTGATGTGACATTTATGGGACTTCATACAGTATGAAACTAACAAGATACTGTGTTATTGTTAATGCCTCTATTTCTTGCCATCTAAACTAATGAGCATGTTTGATCTTCCTTCATTTCTTCATGCTTCATTGTTTCCATCATTGTCAAAAGCCCACCTTTTCACTTTTCTTGTGAAATAATCTGCATAATGCAAACTGACTGTTTATGGAGCACAGTGAGTATTCCACTAGCCCACTAGCAAGGAAGAAAAGGCACCATTTGATAAAAGCAGACATATTGAGACAGCTACAAAATTAGATAATTTTAGCAGCGAGCAGATTTTTTTTTTTTTTTCTGCCAGACAGGATTAAAAAGAATAATCCCACATTTGTCAGATAATTATGCTTCTCCAAGGGAAAACATAACACTGAGTGACAAGAGTTAAGGTCTCATTTTTTCAGATAATTTTGTTCTTTGAATATTTACAACTGTTTGTTTCACAAAAAATTAAAAAAATAAAATAAAATAAAAATAAAAAAACCTGTAGCAATTATTGTTCCAGAGATATAAGCAATGTTCATGTCATCATTATATGAATTAATTTTGTTGTTATTTCTGTTACTAGACTCCTTATCAGTAATTTTTTGCTTTTGGTCCCCAAAGCTGCAGATACCAATGTGGGAGGAGACACCTGTCATCCTCTATATTGCTGGTATAAAAATTTGAATAGATTTATTTAGATGTTGATTTTAATATTGATATCTAAGGTTCCAATCCTCTTCTTAATTATAATAGTATTGAGTGTCTATCTCAAGTCTACATATGCAGAGTTTTTGCAGGTTTTATTATTAGCCATATTTCCACAAGGAACAAGAGAATATGATTTTAATGAGCTTTAATTATAAATTTGTATATATTTAGTACAGCCTGGCCATATTTGAATGACTCTTACAAATAAAATTACTCTTACTCTCAAATAGGTATCACTGATATGGTAGAGTCTGGAAAAGAGAAGATCCCACACATAAATATACAAGGCCTGATTCTTTCTGCATTTGTGCCCAACACAAGCACCATTAACATCAGAGACCACAGACTGATATCTGTGTGAATGACATGATAACCAAGACAGTAAAAATGGTTGGGACTTTCCATCTCTAAATAGGCTGATTTTTCAATCTGGAAGCAAATCTGAAGTACAGCTGCCTTCTGCAATGCTTTGACCTGCCCGTTCAATGTGTCCAGGCACTCCACGTGTGAGTATGTGCATTTTTTCTGTTTTGCTGCACATTAAAGTGCCCTCCTATCACAGAGGACAGTTTTCAAACTGAGAGCCCAGCTGCTGCTTGGCTCCCCCAACCTTTCTTTGTCTGAAAGTGGGAAAATAAAGCAAAGTTTGTCTTAGAAAAATATGATAGGAAAATAGTAGGATGTTTTGTTTGCAGTGGGACTGGGACATGGAGAGTACTGAGGAGACTATGATTGATAACTCATTGCTATGCAAAATATTTTATATACTTTCCACATACAGGACATATCAATTTGAATTTTATGCATGTTTTGTCTGCTTGTAAATTGAGCTGAAAGGGGGATTATTATTAATAATAATATTAACAATAATGCACATTAAAATGCAGAGGTAATAGGTAATAGGGGTGGGACAAATGTTTGCTGGATCAGAGGAAAACATTGTTCAGACTTTACAGGGCACAGGATGGGCTCCAAGTCTCTCTCTCTAAATTAAATGGCAGTCTTGAAATACATAAAACACAAAGGTATAATGAATATAGGGGGAATTTTCCATTGAATACTTACAGCCCACAGTGCTGGAGTTACAGAGGCAGTGGCTAGAAATAACATTTTAGCAGAAACTAATGTGTTACTGTATTACTATCAGTGGAACAATTCTGACGTGTTATGTGCTCAGTTAAAGACTTCGGGATGTACCTTGCTAGCCTGGTTTCAAGAGAGACAGAATTTTAGTCCAATCCCAGTGTAGTGATTAAGGCTATTTAGGAAAGTCCAGAAAAATCTGTAAACATTCTAATTTTAAAGGAAACTGAATGTTTACAATTTTTCAGAAATAATAACTAAAAAATAAATATGGGAGTCTCACTGCAGTACCTCAGACCAGGTAAATCAATATAGGTTAAGAATACATGCAAACATCAAGTATTAGATTAGATTTAGATAATATTATTCTAAATATATAAAAATATCTCTATATAAATGCTGATAGTTGTTTAAATCATGTTTTCTTTATGGTCTTTCCATATTACATCTTATATCTCTGTAAGCTGTAGTTCTTTCTTTTTTTTTTCCTGGCAGTGTCTACAAGTTGCATTCACTTCTCTGCTCTGTTACTGAAGCACAGATGGACTGCTTTCTGTAACTTCCCATGTTCACAATTTTTCTTTTTTTCTTTTTTTTTTCCCTTTCTCTCAGTTTTTATATTTTACTTGGCTAAAGTAACTGTTACTTTACTGCAAGTTATGCATAAACCTTAGATTAGTGATAACTAAATACAGAAGGCCAAATTCCTGGCTGCACTGAAAATAGGAATACTTGTGCAACTTGACATACTGCCTGGGAGTTATGTTGACTTTCATGGCCAAAGTGTTACATGGAGAGAAGCTGGCTAAATTCTGATATTCCTTTCTGAAGCCAGCCTAACTGAAAGGTCGACAACAAGAAAACAAACCAAACAAGAGCCAGTTTTCAAAGAGGGAGTAGGAGAGAGCAGCAAGAAACTTCCTGATCCCTGGAGGAAGGAGATTTTGCTCATTTTCTTCCCTGCTCATACAGTGCTGGGGACATCTTGATCAATATCAGAGCTCTAATGCAATATGTAAAAGAGATTATATTTCATAACATATTTTAAATTGTACCTTTCCATACACTGTATTAGCATACAATACAGTGCATTTTGTAGGAATGCAATTTTATCTGATTTTAATATTTAATGTTAGTTTCCATTATTTGCATAGTAGCTAAATGAGGAAATGCATATGAAATCTGGATTTAATTCGATAGGACATGCTATCACTGACTGACATTAGTAGAACACATTAAATACGGGCGTTGTATAATATTCTGTCCTGAGATGAGGCACAGCAAGTTACATTTAACGTGGACCACCAAAACCCAGCCACCTGAGTTTTGTTTAAAACACATGAAATTCAATTTTGTAGAGAGTAGATGTGGCATTGATAACATTTATTTATTTGTTTATTTATTTATTTATTTATTCTGGCTAGAATTTTTCACCAGATTCATCCTGTTTTCACTTGTATTTATTTCTTTCAAAACTGCTCTTTGGACTTTCATTAAGCAACCAAAAGAAAATCTTGTACATTCTCCAGTAACTGAGTCTTAGTGCTCTTACTGTCTGTCGATGTTGTCCTTACCCCAAATGTGTTGTTATTATGCCAAGTACAAGCACCAGGTGTAAAAGTCAAAAAGAGAAGGGGGTTGTGGGAGGAAAGAGCCAGGAAATGTCTCCATCTTGATATTTTGAAACCCTACTACAGAATGAAATTACTTTTTTCATGTTTTATTTCCCATGGCACATGGTCCTACATGTCTGTGTGGTTCACCAATGTCCCTGATAGTTCTCTGAGGCATTAGTTATGGTATTACTAATCCCATCTGAGTTTCTTGCTGGTGTCTGGAGCCCAGTTGGCAGGTGTGGCACTGCGTAGCTGTTCTCCTGTTCAGGAGGACTTCTCACTCCAGCACTGCTTTCAAAGCCCACTGGTGATGGCCAAACAACAGATGTTGTGTCAGCCTTACTCTTTGCTCTGTTTTACTCTGTTTTATAGCTCCAGGTCACCAACAAAACTGAAGACAGTAATCACTTGGGGTTTCTCTGCTGTTCTCCTGCTGCTTTTCCTCTCTAAATTACTTTTCTAGCCCTTTCATTCCTATGCTATCTGACCACTTCATTGTCTTTAATCTCTCAGTAGCTTTGAAGCTGTATCTGGGGTGGCAGCTGCAGCAGTCCCTGCTGGCATAATCCCAGGCACCACCATGGCACAGTCAATGTGGGTTGATACAAACACTGACAGCCCGGATCTCAGCATGAGTTCATTCAGCCACTTTCTTTGGTAAGTTTTGCATCCTGTTTTGTGTCTGTATTGCTGTCCTGGGACTGCAGAGGTACCTAGTGCTGATTTGCAGTGGTACCTGGCCCTTCAGCTGCTTCTCTATTAACTTTATGCAGGATCACATGTACTGAAATGTACTTAGGGCAACCAGAAGTCCTGCAACCACAGTGTATTGGCTGTGGCAGAGCTAGAGGGCATTTGGAAAACCAATACAAGTGTTCTAATATCTGAAAATACTCCAATATCTGAAAATACTCCAGGATAAGAAAAAGAATGGAGACTAGTGCTTTGGTAGCCCTACATACTTTCCTCTGTGATATCTTTTGTTTTTCTTGGTTGGTAGTTCCTAATGGACAAAAAACTTTCTACACCACAAACAAACTGCGTTCATTATACACAACCCATGCAGAAAATTGCTAGCTGACATTAATGTTTATTATTTTATATGAGAATAGTCAAAAGAAAACCAGAGCCATTAAATTCCTCTCCGTCTCAACAGGTCTGATTTCCAGTAGCTCCTTTCACTTCCACATGGGTTTTTGATTTTCCCTCACAGCAGGCTCCTTCTAATATTCAGGAAACCTTTATTCACAGCTATAGATATTCTTGGTTTGTTATTTATGTTTTTTCTACAATAATACCCCTTGCATCATAAAGCACCATACGGAGTATGTCTTGATTAAAGATTACGCTGATAAAACACATAGGATATTATTTGTATTTACTTATACATCTGCAGTATCCAGCACAACATTACCAGTTCTATAAAGTATTATCCCATAAAGATCATTTTGAAAGTGAATGTCATATCTCATTTTACTTTGACATGTAAATACATTTCAGCCTACTTATCTAGGCCTTTCCAGCACATCTGTCACTGTAGAAGTATGCTGGTGCCAATGAATCAAAAGCTATAGAAACAATTAACAAGCACTGCACTAATTAATGGCTCAAGCAGAAAGTTTTAAGAGTGATTTTACCAGACACATTCATAAGAGATTGAGAAGGAAATGCCTTTTTAAAGTTTTTGATATAATGTCACACTAAATTGAACTATAAAGAAACAATATAGAACATACATAGCTTGGAATTTACGAGAACATTTTACAACTATTAAAGACCACATTTAAAGGTCTGGATATTAAATGGAGACAAGGGACCTTTGAAACCAGCTTTACCAGCAAGGTCATCTTTAAAAATGAGAAGGAAGAAAGCCAGGTCCCAGTCCTCACATTGAAGAACATGACAAAGTCTGGAATTGCTAGACGAGAGAGAAAACAAATGAAGCTAAAATGCTAAGAAATCATTATCCAGATCATATTTATTCAGATCCAAGAGAAGTGTTGACTTCCAGTCATCAGCAAAATGAGAAATGGCATTGCGGATGGCTTTTAAGCAAAGGTCTTTTGGACCAGTCATGCTTTACTGCTACATAAAACTGTTGCTGTTCACAGCTCAACTGGCATCATGTTCCTGCATCTCAGAATTTGCATCAGAAGATGCAAATCTTGGCTCATCAGAAATGGGAATTCTCAAAACGTTATTTCTTTCTGCTGAAGTATGGAAAGAAACTCCTCATACATATTGAAACTATTTTACTTTCTTTCAAGCAGTTTCTGCCATATGCTATCTAGTAAAGCATAAAAAGCATTGCCTAAGTAAAAAAAAAAAAAAAAAAAAAAAAAAAAAGAGAGAGAGAAATAAAACTCTAAAACATTTTTAAATGTTTTCTTTTAGGAACATTATCCCATCTTTTCATCAACAAATTCAATTTCTTGCCTTAAAAAAGTAATTTTTCTTTGCTAAGACAATGTGTTGACTTGGATTTGGATTCTCTGACAACATTTCTCCCAAAACCTTTTTTTTTTTCTCCAGACTGACCTACTATCATTCAAAATGACAGTAGAATCATTATCTTTGTAATGATGAAGTTTCTCTTTGCTTTAAAACAATCAACCCCTACCCTCTCCAAAAAGACAAAACACACATCATTGGTTAAAAGAGAGTACAAAGCCAACTACTAATTAGTTGTATCCTTTATTAGTTTTGTTTGTTTGTTTCCGGTAACTCTTTTCCCTCCCACTATGCAGATTGTCATACTTACTATGTGGCCATAATCTAAACAGTGACAAATGCACACTTGTCTGCCCTACAGATATTAGGCTGTGGTTGCATTATTGGAGGAGCAACATGTCACAACTGCGCATTTGCAGGTGATGGGAGAAGTTGTGGGAGAACACACCCTTTGCATTAAATCATCTAATAATCCACATCTGCAATACTGATCATATATGGGCAGGCTCCCACTACATAAATCTTAATTTTAATTATTCTTACATGGATAGAAAGTGATTTTGTTTACCATAAGTGAGGAGCTGAGGAAAGTCACACAACTCAGCATGGGGAATGATTTCCAAAGCTGAGATTCAAAAGGCACAGCCTGGCTCTGCTGCAGGCTGCTGTCGGCAGGTCTGTGTGGGCTGGGGGCATCTCCCTACCTCTGCTCCATGCACTGCTTGGAGGCAGGGCTGGGGCTCATGCTGAGAGGTGCAGACTTTCCTGTGTGTGACTGAGTAATGAACACCCCAGTGCATCTGTTGGCTTCAGTGAGCCAGTAGAGAAAAAGCTTGCCAGCTGTTCTTATTTCTTTCCTTGCAGAGCACTGGGAGGGGGTGAGGGGTGGACAGTGTTCTGGCTGCTAAGATCATTCTCTGCTTGAAGTTTGGGAATTGCTTAAACACATATACCCTTTACCTTTGAAAAAGACATAATTACTGAAGTTTTTACAAAGTAATATTAGCTTATTTCATATGCATTGAAGAGTCCTACTTTTCTTCATGCAAAGCTAAACTGAATGTATCTAGAACTGAGCTCAAAGTTAATTACCAATGATGATGTTTTGCCACCATTTTCTTAGTCAGACACTTTCAATCACTGTAAATAAGTAGCACCTAGCATTATTTATTTATTTTTATATAATATTTTACTTATCAGTTCATAAATTAAAAAAAAAAAAAAAAAATAGGCCTGGAAACTTGTAAAATTTTAGCCTGGAGCACACTTCACCAAAGTTAAAGAGCCTTGAAAAATAAGATTTAGCTTGGGAAGGCTGCTAAAATCCTTTTAGTTAGTAAAAAAAAAAAAAAAAAAAAAAAAGTTTTTTGACTGAGTTATAGTACCTTTTTGGCAAGAGCATGGGAATAGCTGCAGAGGCAGGGAGAGTACTTGCCTGCTGGGGAAATATTGCTCTGAATAGTCCAACCCCCCTGCCAAGCAGGATGACCCAGAGCATATTGCACAGGATGGCATCCAGGTGGGTTTTGAATATCTCCAGAGAAGGAGACTCTGTCACCCTCACAGGAAAGGAGTGCCCTCTCATTTTCAGATGGAATTTCCTCTGCTTCAGTTTGTGCCCATTGCCTCACCTGCTACCCTGCTTCCTTCTCCCCTGCCCAGTGTGCTGGGGCAGGAGAGATGGTGGCGATGAGCTCCTTCATTCATCAACACCTGGATGGAGCTCAGAAACTCCAACACCATCAGTAAGGAAAGATTTTTTCCCTCCCCTAAGTCCCTCTAGCAAAAGACAGTAAATGTGGGATGTGCATCTTTTTGTTATGTGTGTTTTTGTTGTTGTTGTTTTTGTTTGTTTTTAAGTATGAAAAATGGGAAAAAGGAAAATTCTGCTTTAGTTTTGCAAAAAATATTCCCACTATGGAAAGGGGTATTCTCTGTTGACCCTATTGCAAACCAGAATAGCACATATTTCATCTTGAAGACAGAATAAACCTGTTCATCAATAGCGTAAAGTGGTAAAGTGCCAGAAACTAGAGCTGGCTGAAGATAATTATTTCACTGGTGATTTTGGCAGAGTATCTTCTCAGATAAATCAGAACACACTCAAATCAGCCTGATCTCTGGGAAAACAATTGAGAGGATTAGTTTTCTTTTGTGATTGTTCATACCGCCTGGCCAGGACGATAGCGCCGATAAATTATTCTTTACAGAAC